>NW_020450241.1:781787-921730 GCF_003343035.1 Apteryx rowi | reverse complement strand
GTATTGCCCAGGATTATTTCCCCATCATTCTTTATATACTTTTTTTTTTTATGTTTATGTTGAACATGTCATGGTTTTCCTTTCAGCAGAAATAGGCCAAAAGTGGCTGTAACTTTGCAGCAGGATGAACTGGTGTATAAGGAATTTGGCTAAGGCAAAGGAATTTTGGTTCTGCTCTGAACTCTGCCACCACATACCAGACCTCTTTCTTTAGTTTGTCTCCTTTGAAGTAGGTTGTAAAAATTTTTATTCCATTAATAAATGATGTTTTATTTTCCCAGTAGTTTTCAAAGATGATCTATTAAAAAAAAATGTCTTGTAGAATGCATAGCTTAGGTCAGCAAAACCTGATGGACTTATGAGAGTACATCATACTGAAAGTCAATGGGATTTAGAGTACATCTATTTTTTGAGATTGCAAGGACAGGGAAAAAATACTATAATGCATATTTGTGGTTTTACTGTAAAATATTACTCAAGGTTAATAGGTAACAATTAAGCTTAACTCCATCTTTCTCCCCATTGGACTTCTAGACTTGGAAATGAGTCAGCCTCGTTTCATTCAGCTGCTGAGGCCCAGTTCTGATCTGCACCATTAGAGGAATCAGTCCCTGTAGAGGCACACCGAAATCTATGAACGCAAGGAGCCATCTGCTTAGAATAGAGTCTAGATTTGGAATCACAGGTGGCTGATCTTTTCCAAGTAAAGACGCTTTTGTGATCCATCCCTCCTTATTCAGATTGTTCTGGGTTTTCTCTTACCCATAATTTTATATATACTGGCTCTGATTCTAGAGATGTAAGATTGGATTAAAAAAGTGTAACAGTGGCATAGTGATTTAAACTTCAACATCAGAACAAATGATGCCTCTAGTCATTATTAATGTATTTGTCTCTTTCTCTTACAAGAGTCAGGTTTTCAAAATGATGAGAGGGAAAACAAAACTGACGTATTTGCCTCTCTCTTTGGAGCAGTTGTTTTCAATGATGTTCAAAACAAACTGCCACTGCAATCAGTCAACAAGAGCTGATGGCTTTATTTAACTAATAATCTAACAACAAAAGGTCTTTGACACCTAGTAGTAAGAAGTTGCTTTTAGATATGCCATATTGCAAAGTGAAAAAGAAAAAACCAAAATAAAAGAAAACAAACAGTTCAGTAAGAAAAGGGAAATGATTTTGTGTTAAGCTAAACAGAAAAAAAAAATAAAAGTAGACATGAAACAGAGGCATTCATCAACCTGGGAAGTTTTAGTGCTAGCACACTTAACATGCCACAACAAAATTGGGATAAGTATCATTTAGTTGACGATGGATCAGTATTCAAACCTAAAAGAAAGGCAGTCTATCTTTTCCATCTATTATAAGTCTCTCAGACACGTTTATGAGCTAGAATCTTCTTGTACAAAATGTAATTACCTTATTACAGAGGGATATGGGTGTCAGATACAAGTAAAAATAGTACTGTGAGAGGTACACTGCGTAACATTTTTGAGATTGGGGCTATATACCACTCATCTGCAACCTGAGCTACATCTTAGCTAGAACAAACAGCTAATCAAAGTACGGAAGTCTTCAGATGAAGGCAGAAGTCTGCTTGGATCTCTGTCTTCTTCAACTGTATAAAACATCTGTAGCTGTGTAAATCTGCTTCTAAATAAGGATAGTGAAACCCATACTTACTTTTCATAAAAATTTACAATCTCTGCTTTTCTATCTTCAAGATTAAAGAGCTTATAAATTCCATAAACTGCATAAGGAATTTACATGTCGGGAGATTAAATACTTTGGAAATTGGAAGAAGTTGTAAACTCTGTAAACTGAAGCAACATACATACAGGGAGGGAAGGAAGGAGGCAGGGGAGGAAGGCGGGAAGGAAATAAATAAATTAAAACTGAGTTTTTGTTTTGCACAGCTGAAATTACACATGCCTGAAGAGAGCACGTCTGTGCCTCCTTTCCCTCACTGTTTCCCTTGTTCTTGCTGGTAATGCATAAGAAAGAAGATAAGGATTGTCTCCCACAGCTTCCTCACTGCCATTAGTTAAAATTTTTTTTTGAACATCAGGGATGTCTTTGTCTTTTTAAGTAAGCTTCTCCTCCATGTAATTCTGACACTTTCTATTCTTCCTGAAAAGCATTTTGTATTAGAACACACGGTAACATTAGTACAGTAGAGCTGAAAGAATACAGGGAAGATATTTTTATTCATTATTAAAAWAATAATAATAATAAATGCAGTCTACATCTGAGTAGTCTAAATGTCTTTGATGAGAGTAGTGCCATGTTCAGTGTGTATAGGATTGCGAATGTTTTAAGGACAGGACCTAAAATGTTATGGCATGTGCACACTCGAAATTTCACTAATATCTGAATAGAGTTTAAACCAAGTGGGGGCTTGTCTTTCTTGCTGAGGAAGAAAAGATCCCTAATGTCAGATAGGAAACATTATAAGCTGGAGCACCTGTACAAGGACCTGGATGGAGCAGACATGCTGGTTGCTGGTGCTTTTGCCTAAACCTCACTTGACGCTTCATTTGACTTTGAAACTCCCAAACTGATTTTTGAGTTCTTATTCTGTAACTTTTCCAGAATTTGCTATAACAGAGCAATTTGTTGTCAATGTCCTTTTACTCAGCGAGCTGGGATAAAGAACTTAAGTTTTTCTACATTCTTCTGAAACCAGTCAAGCAAGCTTTTGTAAAGAATATCCACTTTAACTTGTTTTCCATACAGAAATGTGGTTGTTTCTACTTTCTTTTAATATGCATTGAGAGAAGGAGTGTTAATTTAACGATCAGCACTTTCATTCAGTTTGCTACAGTTGATATCAGATTTGCTCTTCTGACTAAGGTATCCTGAGCCCACATCTCTCATGACTCCAGAAGCAGTGAACCTAATTATCCAGCTAYGAACCCTATCAAACTAGAGGATGAATATCATGGCAATTGTGCAGTAGTTTTAGATGCACTGGTGAGAAAGATGGAAGAAGATGGAGACATTTGTCATCTCTTCTAAAAATGGTGGTGGGGGGGGGAGGGTACTGAGCTGTGGTTCTTAGCAGTAGCATTTTAACCTAGACTTTGGTGCCTTGACTTTGGAGAAAGATGAGAACAAAACCTGTTTTTTTTTCACTGTCTACTTAAAACACCATTTATTTAGATCACTACTTCACTACTCATCGTCCTGAAAGAAGGAAAATAGGTGCCTCACATAGGTTTAGATTCCATGATGGAATTCAGATGTTGCAGCCTCTCTTGACTCTGGCACAAGTCCCCAGTTAAATCAGTGTAAAGACTTCAGAGGGAGTCAGTCAACACTGCAAAATTGGAGCAAATTTTGTAATCAGTCCATGTGAGGATTTCTGAATAAGGACCAAAATATCAGAGAAGAAACAAAATGATTGCAATGCATAATCTTTTGACAGCCAAAAGACTCAAGTTCCTTTTGCTTTTGCTATTTTCCTCTTAGTTATAGTAATAGTAATATTATAAGCTGTCAAAGAACTCCTCAGCCTACTCTCTAAAAAAATTAAAAAATAAAAATATAAAATTATTTTGTTTGAAGTAAAGAAATCAAAGGATAATATAGCAAAATACTGATCTCGGGTACTATGGTCTTCAAGATCAGTGTGACAAAACTTCCTAGGGAAAATAGCAACACAAGTATATCTCTACCTGTGATAGATATAGTTTGCAAAGACTTTTGGAAAAATGTGTTTAATTTTCCTTTGAGAAATACCCAGGGTAAGGATCTTGAATGGCTTTTCTGATTTACTGATTGCAATTTATCTCAGTTCTGCATGTAAATCTGAACTTAATTGATAGTCCAGAGTAGAGCCTATTGGACAATACTGTTTTGAGTGAATATGTGAGAATCCTCTTTTATCTAATTTTTACGAAAAGTTCTGTGCTCGAATTACTTGGAGCCTTGAATTACATTTCATAAACATTGTACACAGCTTTACTTCAACCTTTTTCCTTCCCTCAGAAGTCCTTTACACGGATGAAAAAAACCCAAAAAACTAAGAACAAAAATGATTTGTTCAATAATATCTATTTATATGTGGATTTAAGAGCTTTCTTCCTATCCCCATGCCAAAGAGAATTGTTTGTTTCAGCCAGGCAATTCTATACTCCAGTCAGGAATTGGTTCAGGGATTGTTTTTCAGCTGCACAGTAGGACATTATAGTTCTGAAAAAAAAAAAAAAAAAAAGCAGCTTCTAACTACATATATCAAACAGTGTGAGTGTGCCACTGCACCTTTAAGGACAACTGCGTGAGTGTAAGGGTTAACACATAGCCATAGGCAATACCAAGCTGCAGCTGTCTGAAACTATTCTGGAGTTTAAATGAACAGTGATAAAAAATAAATGAACTTTTTTTTTTTAAGAAACTGCTGAAATCATGGGGGATTAAGAAAAAAAATATATGCTTGGAAGAGCAGGAACAGCAGAGAAATGCACTGTAAACAAAAACACCAATTAGAAGTGGGGTCATGTGATAGTTGACACCGTGCAGCTGCAGCCACCTACAGCTGGACTCCTCCTGCCCTGAAGGCAAGGGTCCCACCGTGACTAGCACAATCCTGCCGCAGGAAGATTAAAAGAAAGAAATGGGAAGCTCTGGGACGGAGGGAGCTCCAGCCTGCTGCTAGCCCACGTATGATAAGAGAGTCAGCCTGGCTCTCTGGGGTGCTAGCGTGGGTGAGGCAAGCCAGGAAAGCCGTGGTGCTTTTGTAGCCTTTGTCAATCTGCTGTGCTAGGCAGTAGCTGACTTTGCCTGAAGCTGGTTCTGCTGCTTCGATATATGAACCTTTTGTGAATATGCATACTCACCATGCTCAAGTCAAGAGAAGTCAGACCCACTCTATATTTAAATAACAATAGGATTTGCAAAAAAAAAAAAAAAGTCTTTAGCATTGCCCTACTATTTTGTTAAAATCAATGTGAGCTTTACAGCTCATG
The DNA here is from genome assembly GCF_003343035.1 of Apteryx rowi. Lineage (NCBI taxonomy): Eukaryota > Metazoa > Chordata > Aves > Apterygiformes > Apterygidae > Apteryx > Apteryx rowi. Next base: position 916,763 of record NW_020450241.1, on the reverse strand, counting down.
AGAAAAGCCAAGAGATTGCTGAGTGCTTTTGAGAACCCCACTTATATAATATGGGTCTCAATTAATGTGGTAGAAAACATTTCATACAATCTTAGGACTTGGGCCAAACTTACTGAGGTTCATAGAACTTTTTGGAAAGCTATGTCTGCGTGAGTTAGGTCATAAATCAAGCAATTTTTGTTCAGTTTATTACTGTAGTGACATATCATATACAAAGTGCTTTGCATGGGGTTTTTAAGTGGAAAACAAATCCAACTGGCTAGTGAAAGCTAAATTTTACCATATATTTACTGTTTATTTAAAACAAGAGTCAAAGTAAAATTGCCAGAAGATTATGCCTGTGAGGAGAAACTGGGAAACTTTTTTGCAGGAGCCCTCATAAACTAATATCTTCACAGTTTTAACATTAAGTAATTATTAAATATTATGAAAAACAAGGAACTATACTTGATCTTAAGCAGTATTTTAACTTTCAGGAAAACTGATTAATAGAAGTAAGGAGAATTCAGGAACAAAGGCAAGATATAAAAATTATCTGTGGTAYTCCTTTTGTATTTTACATTGCTAGTCTCAGTTTTAGCTTCAGAAATATGGAGGTCACAAAATAAATGAGAGCAATAGCATATCATTTCGTGAGACTTAAACATTTCATATGCAATCAAGATGTACAACTTTCCCTTGAAATTATCATTTGCACTGAAGAGAACAGTTATATAATCAAGATCCACTGAAACTGGAAAAAAATATTCCAGCACAAATCCAGGCAGACAGCAATGACGCAGCATAGAATGAATAGCACAACCTTAGCTAATTACTATGCATCTCCAGTAATGCTTGCAACCAGCAGTCTGGGTAGGCTGCAGTGCTTGTTTAGCTCAAGAGTGCATCTTGACTAATAAATTACTCACACAGACCAACTTCCAGTTTTAGCAGTGCTATGCTTAAATTCTGACTATGTTTCAGATATTCTTTATGCCTGTTCTGGGTTTCTCTGACACCCTTGTTTTTCTTTTCTTTAAATAAAAGTATCATTTCAGACATAAACCTAAAGAATATATTGCATTCCAGTGCTTCTGATTTCCGTGGCCCCTCACAGTTGCTGGACTCATACCACAGCCTCCTTGATCAAGCTTTTCAGGTTTAAATATTGCTACAGGCCATTCCTAAGTGTTCTTCCAGGACTGGGAAAGAATTTCTGAGAGTTTCCCCCTTCCAATTTGGTGACTTTTGCTTCCTAGGGATTTGGCTTTTTACTTTTCAGTACTGTTTGAATTTCTTTGTTGAATATGTCTATATTGCATAGGTCTCTATCCATAGATCAACACCTGTCCTTGTTTCAAGTGAAAAAGCAAAAATTAGGAGAAGTAAAACCTATAGCTGCCCTTGCTTTGAAAGCAGTTTCAGATTCAGAGAGTCTGGGGTATAAATTTTTTGTGCYTCTACATTGGTGTCTATTTCTAAAGCAATTCTGGCTCTTCCTTCCCACCCTAATAGCAACCTTTCCCTATAGACTTGTCTCCTCTATCCCTAAACTAATTCCTTGTCCTTATGTGATAGGTGCTAGTTTGTTACATCAAATCGGGAAGTGATTTTACGATGAAACTAGGCGCTAATTAGGGGCTAAAACCACAACATCCTGTAATGAGGGCATGTACCCCGCCTGAGATAATTAAGTGGAGCCAGCGAGGCGGCGATGTTAGTTTAGATAGCCTAAYATGGCMWYGGCGAGGTCACACAGTTGTAAAATATATGCATGACCTGAGGGTCACCACACACAACGCAGAGGAAGACTCCAGCCTTCATCCCCACGACCACCAGAGGGCTGAAGAAGGCCCCCTAGCAACAGCCGGCGCAACCGCAGAAGTTACAGGAGGTGCCACGTATACCCGGGGCTGGAATCACATATAAGGAGACTGTGAGGGGGGGATCGCGCGCGCCGTTGGTGGAGCMGGAGACTCCYCGGCCGCCCAGCGCTGTTTTGCTTACTTGTGACTTGCTCAATTATTTTATTAAATTGGAGTTTATGCAACCCGGCCCGAGTGGTTGTCAATTTGTCGCGTTTACCTATAACACAGTAATCAGTTCATGCCTGTTCAGTCAATGTTTCATGAAGACTGACCCTTTCTCTAGCCTGTGACCCCCACATGTACCTGCCACGTGTCATCCCCTCCTCCAAATCCTTCTTCCTTTGCTGCCAGGTTCCAAAACTTCATTCACACTTTGGAAAAGTCTACCGACCCAGTGGCTGAATGAACCCCATAAACAAATATATTAACCACAAAAGTATTAACCACRTAAACAAATGCATTTCTGTATCAAATCCAAGTTGTTGGGTGTTTGGTTTTTTTCTTAAGAAGAAGAAGAAAAAAAAAAAGTTTACAGATGAGCCATAAGTAAAGCAGCCCTGTTCAGGGAATCAATTAAGCATGTTCCACTTAATTGTTCCTCAACACAGTGTTCTTACATTCTTTGTCATATAACAATAGACTACGGTTTATTGAAAATAGGTGCTGTCATCCCGAGAAGAGCTGCAGCTGTGTGCAGCAGCCAGGAGCCTGCCTGTGTTATTTCTGTCCTCCCCACACAGCTCAGCACAAAGCGCTGCGGAGGAGGAGGGAAGGGGAGCTGCCCCTCCTGCTTCCACCCCATTGCCCCTGAGTCCACACCGGAGTACAGGGGCCATCGAGCCCACCAGACTGATTCAGCCCACGGCGCTCCCAGGGCCTCGTCCGCAGATTGTCTGTATGGCACATAACCAAGGACAACCTGGCAGCCTCTAGGGCGTAACTGTACCATTCCTGCCCTCTCCCATAGGGTGACCTCACATTCCTTGTGTCTTTTCTTCATTTCCTCAGGGCATTTCTGCCCCTTCCCTTCCTGTATGGACACTCTGCCGTGCCCTCCCCACTCTTCCCCAGCCATTCCCATTTCCTGTCTGGGAATAAATCTATTGGATTCATTGATTTTGCTGCTGCTCCCCAGCCTCCTTTGGGTGATCCAGAACAAATCATTCCTCACCACAAATGACCTAGGAAATACCATCTGTACAACRGACTGAAAAAGGCCATTGTGATTAGGATACCTGTGATATTTAGGTGTTTACAGATGACTGTAAATTTGAATGGCACAGAGGAACTCTTGCCTACCATCAGAGTTAGTGTCTAGTGAGGTACTCGAAAGCCCTAAATATCTACCTGCATCTGTGGGTACTGATACCTCTAAAAACCCTGCGCTGGGCGGTAGATAAAACAATGTCATCCATACTCCAGGTTCACATTAATCTTTCTAATACAGAAGGTGAACACTCGGAGTGGATTTTGCAGAGAGGGCAGAAAGTTATGTTTCAGAGTTGCTAGACATACAGTGTAACAAGCGAACCTCAATTTTTAAAATATTGTAAATACTTTTTTTTTCCTACAGTGCAACAGAAGAAATTCTTTCAGTAATGAAGTTCTCACAAACAGTTACTCTTACTCATCCTTTTCATGAACTAGGAGCAGCTTTATATTTTAATACTATCAGATATTACATTAGTTTCAGCATCTATTAATTAATTTAAATAATCACAAATTGCTTTCATCTACAGCATTCATTTTTAATAGTGGGTATTTGTGGATGAAAAATAAAAACATATGCTAATTACTAATAAATCTCAGATCTTTTAACCAGGTTGCATTACAAAACTGTGTTAAGTTGATTTACAGAATAAAGCCTTAAAAGCTTATAAGGTGTGCCATGGCTACCTCTGTAATTTATGATATTATAATTCTATAGTAGTCACTGGTAGAAACTGACACTACAGAGCAAAGAGTCCCATTATTACCTGAAGTCTTCACTCATTTATAACTTTGAACAAGTGTGTTTATGGGGGTGGAAATTTTTCAGGCTTGATTTCTGTTGAAGATCTGGAAGTGAAGGAAAAAAAAATATGTAGTGCAGGTACTTATCAAATTATTCTTTGCATTCTGTACCACTTAGTAAGTGAATACCATTCTCCTTTATTAACTCTAACTCCTGAAATTAGCATAAGTAATTCATTTATATATAGGCAAGTCTAATGTCAGTATCTAGCAGTTAGGCTAAAGCTTCATATTCAGCGAGCAGCTAAGTGATATGAGTCAGCCAACTCTGTGTGTAGCATGTCATGTCTCCCTGAAAGTCCTGTACAGCAGGGTTAACCAGCTATTTGATCTGGTAAAGACTACAGTCAACAGGAAGGATGGGGCTCAGCCCCACCAGGCCCACAACAGCTGCATCCTGTAGCCAGGCTCTGGGTTGTCCATCCTCCTGGGATGGACCATGGCAAGCCCTAGGGAAGTGGGTGCCTCCAAAGATGAGGCAAGGGGCAGAGGATAGCATGGAGCACTAATAAATTTTGGGCAACAGGCTGCCATATCACAAAGATCTGCAGAACAGTTGAAGGTACGTTTCTGGAAGTTCCAGTACAACCCCTGCAGAGACTCTTATCTGTAGTCCTCGCTGACTTTGTCTGCAGTACCAGCCTGTTTTAAAACAGCTGATCATCAACTAGCTATTGGAAAAAACACATTAAAACAAATTCTGTTCTCAGGAATACAATTCTTTCTCACAAAGAAATCTAAGAGGAATGGAAAAAGTGGTATTGCTAGAACCAGAGATAATAGTGGTGCCCAGTGGACACAATTGCAAGGAGGTAGTAGTTCCTCTCCATCAGCTGGAAGAGCTTTGATGAAACCATAGAACTGATGTAGTGATATCATCCTATTGATTACAAAGGAGACCATACAGGTACCTCTTCTCAGGGCATATTGACTCAAGCATGGTATTGCCCTAATGTGGCTGTTCAGCTCGTTGACAAGAATTACTTTAAGGAAGGTCAGAGTGGAAAACTGGCAGAACAAGCAAATGTTTGCAGGTGCTCAACCACATAAGGCTACCTCTTCATTCCCTCTTTATGAGCCATCATTTTCTCTGAGCTTCACTTTGCTAATTTTCATAACTTAAGCCCATCTAAATGTGTAAATAAAAAGTTTAAACTAATGAGTAGTAACAACCAAGGAGTAATTTTTCTTTTACTGAACAGCATTTCAGTACTGTACATACTAAACAGAAAGGGCAGGCAGTGAAATATGATGCTAGTCTAAAAAAGAAATCAGACAGTTCACTGCAGTAATATGTCATTGGTAGTAATTGTGCCATAAAATGAAAGTGTTTATTTTCAGTCTGATTCTTTTATTAAAATAAATCCTGTTGAGGAAATTTACCTACCAAAGTTATTTTTCTATGTATGCAGCAAATCTTTCTAATTATCCAGTTACTCCTGGGAAAACTAGCTACCAGTGAAATGTAATGATATGTTTGTAGAAACAAAGATTTATATTCCTTTTTTAAAAGATAAGTCATTACTGACATTTTAATTATGTAATTCCTCCTCAGACCTCTAATTTCAGTGTTGTTTCTATATTTCACAAGGAAATTGTTATGATACTTCTGAAAACACCTTAATAATATATGTACTCAGTGATCACCTAAAATAGGTCTGCAAATTCTGAGCAGAGTTCTAATACATGAATCTCTGTATAAAATAGATAGGGAAATAATATGAAAACTGARCAGCTGGTTTGCGCTGACAAAATACAAATTTTGACTGTGGAAAAGTTGTTCCCCACAGGGGAGATCAGGGATAGTTGTTTTGTTTTTTGTTTTTAATTTAGCAAGTGAGTAGACTGAAGGTAACTGTGCAGGTTGTTTTGCTGACAGCCCTAAAACAGACAACGAGATCTTCAAGGTCTGGGTGCCAGATTTCTTTTCCATAAAAAAGGGAAGACTCTCTTTCCCTGCTAGAAGACCTTAAAGGATACTCTTTGAGAGAAACCTTCTCCAGGAACAATAACAGGGCATATCTGAGCCTGTGTATTAGTTTCAACAAGCCTCACTCACTGCTTCTGCAGTGTTGGGTTTCTCTAATTACACATTATTGAACTGTCTGGACATACAAGCCGCACTGAACMCACAGTCTCCAAAATCTTTAAAATGGTCTTGCATAATATGGGAAATGATTAATTGCAATTTCCATGTGGTAGTGGCAAGTATAAGCTACTTTTTTTTTAAGAAGAAAAGAAGAAAAAAAGAAAATGTATGATTCTGTGAATCAACATATCACACAAGGAAAAGAAAGAGAAAAGAACAAGCTGCAAAAGACAGCATTTATGTTTCCGTTACTCCCTAACTCATGACAAAAAAATGCTACTCTGGAACATAAAATCACTATTTCAGGGGTCTTTCTAACAGCATTTTCTCTTGCTCTCTTTGTTTCCCATATATTCCTTTATTTTACCTAGTAACCAACTCATCTTTTATTCAAGAAAGCAGCAGGTTGCTACCTTCTTTACATTTTGTAGCACTGGTCTTTTTTTACTGTTATCTTGCAGTCATTCTGAGTGGATGCATTCATTTATTTTATACATGTTTTTAAGTGTAGCTTACATGTTTTGACTTCTAATGCTGTACAAACATATTCAGGACAGACTGCAGCTGTTCGGTATGTCCCAAGGTATGCTCTTTCCCTCTCACCTTCACATCCATTTCCAGCATCTTCTAGACAGAATCAGTTTTAGCAACGAGCAGCCAAGGCAAGCAAAAACCAAGGGTAGACAGAGGCTGAGGCAGATGGCAGTGCAAGTCATGCAGCATGTGGGATAGTGAGGAGGAACTTCTACTGTAGGTGCTGACAAAGTCCCCACAAGTCTAAAACTGACTCAGCCCCCAACCATTCATTGCCTATATTAGACACTTTTCAGACACGGAACTTTGTATAACACTTTTTCCCAGCCTTATATACTGTTATAAGTAAATACACCCTGATCTGCTTTTGCTGAGGTACTTGTGTGCACTCATCCAGAGTCTGATTCATGCTTCTCTGCACTTATTAATCATAACTGAATTAAAAACTAAAATAAAGGTATATGATATACCATCATCGACATTCACATGTTTTCATATTGCTTTGACCTGCTTAAAGTGGTGTTTATATTCATGCCTTTAATCCAATATATCTGAAATGATACTTGTGAGCCAAACTTTTAAAATTCAGAGGCTTCTCATGTTACATTGTCTTCCTTTCTGTCTTCCTTCTTCCCATTTCTCCAAAGTTCAGTTTAGCAAAAAAGAATCTGATCAAATAAGGCCAAGCAGGAATTAAGTGTAAAGTTTTCTAGATAATGCTGCCACCAGGTGAAAGTTAGATGCTTAACTATTCTCAAAAATCTATCTATGAATAAGGGAAAGATTTAAAGATCTGTGCATCGCAGGCTGCAGATTTGTCTTTCACTGTGTTGGAAGTGTTCCAATATACGTGGAACGTAAGGTCGTCACCTCTGTGCAGAAAATATGCAATGCAGAATTAGTAGACCATCTTCTATAACTATTTAAGACAGTCACTTAGGAAATCAGTGATGCCTCATTCCACCATCCTCAAATTTGAGTCCAATTTGAAAACAAAAGCAATAGCCAAMGGTGTACAAACAGGGCACTTCATTTTCAGCCTTTTCACAGACCACAACATAATCTCTCATATTTTTTGCATAAAAAGATACAGTTTGTGTGGGTATAATTATTGAACTGTGAACTTTGAAGCATAGAATAAATTACATTAAAAGCGTATGACTGTCAATCCACATCCTGCACTAAATCACATTGCTACAGATGTGGAGTGAGCTAAGGAAGATCCTCTTGTTTAACATCAGTATAAATGACAGCAGGCTATGAGCTTTTGAATTAAGGAACTGTAATTCTTGTTCTACTTTTTTTTGGAGGTCTGATTTAGTTGTAAATTGTGCGACTTCAGCTCATTCAGCTTCTACCTAACAGAAACTGACTTTAATGAACATATGGAATAAGAAAACAATGTTTCTCAGACTAAGACCCTCTTGCTGGTACCTTTAATCCAAAAGAAAAATAGTTTTCTTCCACTATAACTTTGACATTTTATGGGAACTACTGAAGGAAAATCATCTTCATTTCTTTTATCAAGATCTCCAGGCTTGAATTTGCTACATGCAGATGATCCTATTGTACAATCTGTAATATTGTGATTTAAAGATTTAACTCCTGATATGTTGCAATAATTTGAAGGCCAGAGAATATGGGCTTTCCAGATGAATGGGTGTGAATGTCAAGTTCTCATAGAAGTTCTGAAGATTTGGTAAAACCAAATATGATAAGTTACTTTGTTTCTATAATTTGTTCTGTTGGGCTTTGGTTGTTAGCTTTTTAACTCTTGGTATGTGCAGCTGACAACTTTATACCAAACTACAAGATGCCAGGAAAAAATAAGGATCACATCAAGCAGTCCTCTAAAACAGAAATCATCCATCTAAAGCTCTGTCCCCAACTGTAAGCATCCTTTGTGCGCAGGAAAACCAGCTTTTCCTTTTTATTTCTAGTGGCTTCTTTATCTTAGTTCCTCCTTCCATTAAAAGGGTGGAAGAGTGAGATGCCTAAAGCATGAGTTAGAGCTGAGGCACCTACAGCCCCCTGAACTCAGCATCCTGTGGTGCACAGACCTGCCCTCAAAGGCCTTTTCTTTGGGAAAGAGTGACTGAATGTTGACTTTAAAAGCAAAGTCAGAAATCTTCCCTTTTATACAAAATTCTTGTGATTAGAGAACTCACCAAAGAAGTGGTACCATTGTTTTTCTAGGCTGAAGTGGTCCAAACCAGCTTGTAAGGGGCRTGCCGTAAGGAGTGGGGCCACAGAAAGGGACCCCTGAGGTTAGAGGGGACAGGCTGGGGGCAGAGGGATGTGCTGGATAGAGGAAAGGCTCCTGACACCATGGCACGGCCCTCCGCACATGTTTCTTTCGGGGGTGTGGCTGTTTGGGCTCAGGACCAAGAGCTTAACTTGTTTAATTCAAGGCCAGCAAATCAGAACTGCAGTGAAGAAAGAGCTGGAAGAGGCCTCAGCAGGTGGTCGCCCTCCTTCCCTTGGGAGCTGCTTTTAAGCAGGAGCTCTTGCCTTTGGCCCCTGTCTGAACTTCGTTGCAGTGTGTCGCAGCCTTGCCCCTGCATGGCCATGGTCCCTGTTGATCTGGGCCCTGACCTACAGAATGATACCCAAACTTTACCTTGGACCTCATCTCACAGGGCCTGATCTCCTGACCCATGGGTGCCCRCCTGGCCCAGCCTTGGCCCATCCCCATCCCCGTGGCAGTGCCCAATGCTTGGGGCTGGGGCTGGCCTGGCTGCCCCTGGTGCCCTGCTCCCTCAGGGCAGTGGGATGAGTCCTGGTGGCAAGACCCAGCCCACCCACTGGGAGCCCCTCTGGCACTGGCCTCTCTTTCTGCCCCCCACAGCACACCTCTAGGCTGTATTTAGAGGCTGAATGATAACCTGGGGTTACGAATTCCCTGCCACATGCCCCTGTTCTTCATCAGAGTTAGCCTTGAGAAATAAGCTAGTGCACTGTGACTTAGCAGCTAAACACAGAGAATCAGACACTGTATATCAAAGACTGTGATGCACTGTCATATAAATAATAAATTTATTCTTAGAGAATATTCTGGTGAATGTCAGTAAACCATTCCCTCCCATTCTACATGCAAACCTGCCTTAGCAGACTTAAAAAAGGTAAGAGAGGCTCCAAACTCTTATTCAGCTCAAATTGCTTCTGTGCTTTTGTGCTTTGAGTGACACACTTGCTTGTTTCTAAATTTGAGTGCATTAAATCACTTCTGCTGTCCTGCAATTTCCTAATGCTAACTCCTCCACCAAAAGAAAAATATACTGTGATTAATATTCTCTGTCTGTGAAACATATTTTTTCTGTTCAGCTGTGAGATAGTTCTAGAAAAGATAAAGCAGATGAGTCACAATACATGTACTTGGTRCCTGAGAATTTGAAAGCCTGTCTGAAAACATATGGTAGTGGGTATGTTCCTTGCAGTAGCTTTGTTCAGCATGTTGGTGATAACTATTCCCTCAGCTAAAGTATGTGGGAAAAATATGACTGTTGAATTAAAATATGATATGATAATCCTGACTGAATTGCTAATTTCCATCCAACCATCATTATTTTTTGTTTTTTAATGAAAAACTGTCTTTGTTATGAGTTTGTACAGTGGATACCACAATGGAGCTGAAGCCTTTAGACACTAGAGCAGTGCAAAGGTAATAAAATAAAACAAGTTTACTGTGGAAGTAGAGAAAACAGAACCTCAGCTTAGCTTTACCTCTTCTAACTTTTTTTTATTTGTTCAAGATAGTACAGCTCAGACATTCTTGCAGTCAAAACAAATAAACTGAAACCTAAGATTAGACAAGCTTAGTCCGGATTTTATACATTGTCACAGATAGAAACAATTAATATATAATTAATGAATAACTACAAATCACAGAATCACAGACTAGTTGAGTTTGGAAGGCACCGCTGGAGATCATCTAGTCCAACCCCCCTGCTCAAAGAAGAGTCAGCTAGAACAGGTTGCCCAGGACCATGTCCAGACAACTTTTGAGTATCTCCAAGAATGGAGACTCCACAACCTCTCTCGGCAACCTGTTCCAGTGTTTAACGCCCTCACAGTGAAAAAGTGTTTTCTTAGGTTCATATGGAATTTTCTGTGTTTCTATTTGTGCTCATCACCTCTCRTCCTGTCATTGGGCACCACTGAGAAGAGTCTGTCTCCATCTTCTTTACATCCTTCCATCAGGTATTTTTACGCATTGATAAGATCCCCCTGAGCCTTCTTTTCTCCAGGCTAAACAGCCCTAGCTCTCTCAGCCTCTCCTCATAGGAGAGATGCCCTTAATCATCTTTGTGGCCCTTTGATGGATGTGTTCTAGTAAATCTATGTCTTTCTTGTACTGCGGAGCCCATAACTGGACACAGGACTCCAGGTGTGGCCTCACCAGTGGTGAGTAGAGGGGAAGGATCACCTCCCTTGACCTGCTGCAACATTCTACCTAATGCAGCATAGGATACCGTTGGACTTTTTGCCACAAGAGTACCTTGCTGGCCCACGATCAGCTTGTTGTAAACCAGAACCTCCAAGTCCTTCTCTGCAGAGCTGCTCTCCAACTGGCCAGTCCCCAGCCTGTACTGATGCAAGGGGTTATTCCTCCCCAGGTGCAGGGCTCAACATTTCACTTTGTTGAACTTCRTGAGGTTCCTCTCTGCCCAACTCTCCCGCCTGTTGAGGTCTCTCTGAATAGCAGTGCAACCATCCAGTGTGTTGGCCACTCCTCTCAGTACCATCTGAACTTGCTGAGCATGCATTTGGTCCCATCATCCAGGTCATTAACAAAGACGTTAAACAGTACTGGACCCAGTACCAACCCCTGGGGGACATCATTGGTGACTGGTCTCCTCCTGGATTTCATGCTGCTGGTCACAACCCTCACAGCCCAGCAGTTCAGTCAGTTTTCAGTCCACCTCATTCTCTACTTATCTAGCCCATATTTCATCAAGTTGTCCATGAGGATGTTATGGGAGACTGTGTCAAAAGCCTTACTAAAGTCAAGCTAACAACATCCACTGCTCTCGCCTTACCATCCAGGCCAGTCTTCTCATTATAGAAGACTATCAGTTTGTTGAAGCATGATTTCCCCTTTGTAAATCCATGTTGACTGCTCCCAATCACCTTCTTGCCCTTCACATGTCTGGAAATGGTATCCAGGATTAGTTGCTCTGTCACCTTCTCAGGGATCAAGGTGAGGCTGACTGGCCTGTGGTTCCCTGGATTCTCCGTCCTGTCCTTCATGAAGGTAGGAGTGACATTTGCTTTATTCCAGTCCTCAGGAACCTCTCCCASTCACCATGACCTTTCAAAGATAATTGAGAGTGGCCTCACAATGATGTTAGCCAGCTCACATGGCTTTTGTACTCGTGGGGGTCATCCCATCAGGGTCCATTGACTTGTGTATGTCCAGTCTGTTTAGATGTTCCCTAATCTGATCCTCCTCCACCAAGGGTAAGTCTTCCTTGTTCCAGRCTTCCCCTCTAGTCTCAGACACCTGGGATTCCTGAAGGCCAGTCTTATCAGCCAAGACTGAGGTGAAGAAGGCATTCAGTATCTTTGCCTTTTCTGTGTCCTTTGTCACCTGGGCCCCTGTTCCATTCAGCAGCTGTCCCATGTTTTCCCTAGCCTACCTTTTGCTGCTTATGCACTTGTAGAAGCCTTCCTTGTTGCCCTTAACAGCCCTTGCCAATACAACTCCAGGGGAGCGTTAGCTCTCCTAACCTCATCCCTGAATGCTCAGACAGAATCTCTATATTTCTCCTGGGTCACCTGTCCCTGCTTCCACCTCCTGTACACTTCCTTTTTATGTCTGAGTTTAGTCAGGAGCTCCTTGCTCACCCATGCAGGCCTCCTGTTGCCTTTGCTTGATTTCCTGCTGGTTGGGATGGACCATTCTTGAGTTTGGAGGAGGTGATCCTTGAATATTAGCCAGCTTTCTTAAACCCCTCTTCCCTCCAAGGTGGTATCTCATGGAATTCTTCCAAGCAGGTCCCTGAACAGGCCAAAGTCTACTCTTCTGAAGTCCAGGGTTGTGGTCTTGCTTTTTGCCCTGTTCCTTCCTTGCAGGATTCTGAGCTCCACTGCCTTGTCGTTGCTGCAGCCAAGGTGGCCCCAGTTTTCACATCTCTGATCAATTCTTCCTTGTTTGTAGGTATGAAGTACATCAGAACTCCTCTCCCTATCAGTTCCTCAATCACCTGTGATCATTGGTCACTCTGTCTCTCCTGTCCTTCCTAGTTTAAAGCCCTCCTTACCAGGCTGGCCAGCTTGTCGGCGAAGCTACTTTTGCCCCACTTTGTCAGGTGGATCCCATCTCTACCAAACAGTTGTCGGTCCTTGAAGAGGGTTCCATGGTCAGAGAAAACAAAACCCTGATGTTGACAGCAGCTGTACACCCAACTGTTGACCCACAGGATCTGTCCAGTCCTCATCAGGTCTTTTCCTGAGGAGAATACCACGTGGGCCCCCAAGCCCTTGACCATCACCCTGAGAACCATGTAGCCATGCTTGATACTTCATATTTGATATGTAAAACATATGAGGTATAAAACAAGGCTATGCTCTAACATTAATGAACATATTGCACTAAAGTCTATGGCTAGAGGAGTTCCCCCTGGGGAGATGGGAATGAGGTTTGAACTAAAACATTTAAGTTGCTTTTAAATAGCTTGATGTGTATTGGTAGAATAATATACATGTCCTTCATACAGATTTAAATTTTGTATTACAATCATCTGTGTTTAGTGTGGCTTTACATGTTTCATTTGTGCGTTTTTCAAGCTTTTCTCAATGCATCACCTCTAAAGAAACAGAAATTGCAATTCACCATATGAGAATTGACCAGTAGTCCTTTTGAAATTGGTATCCTGCCTTTTACAAGTTCAGGGTTATGGCTGATGCCATGACCTCTTAATTATGAAGCTCTGTACAAGAGGGACTGGTCAAATACCAGCTGTGTAGAGTTGCACAGTGACATACTTTGACCAGTGCTCATCAAAATGAGACTAAAATGAGCAGGATTGTGCAGAAGTCAATGAAACTAGGGAATGTTAAAAATATATATACAACGGAGATCAATGTGAAAGCCTTTAAATTAGTGTCCTGTCTGCCTTTCTGTACATACTTGAAAGAGCAGCATCAAAAACAGCAAACAGGAGAGAACTGGATGTAGTAGAGGGACATTGAAATGAAGATGTTGAGAGAGAAGGATGTGAAATTAGGGAAAAGGACTGGACACTTTAAAAAGCACACAGGTGGGAGCATTGAAATAGGTGGAATGAGAAAGAAAATAATGTATAGATTGACRCAGTCATGATCTGGCTGGAGATCTGTGTAGACATGCCATGCTGGGAGACGGCAATGTGGGACATGGGGATGACACAGAACTTGTAGCACTCCAGATGAGTCCACATCTGCCAAACATATGTACCTGAAGAATTCTGCCTAAAAAGGAATAGACAAAACTGAAAGTACATCAGCTTCTGATGTACCTCTTAAATTTCATGAGCTTATTCCTTACCCAGTAAAGATGAGAGCTAGGCTGAAGTCATCCACAGAGAAACAGTCCCACACTGTTGTACTTTAAAGTGTTAAGGGGATTCAGCACTTTAAGGGATAAGCACTGTGTATTTTATATGTACACTTTAGATAGCTCAGGGTGAACATGCAAACTCAAAGGTCTCTGCAGCTTTTTTTGAAAAAAGGGGAATAAAAGTAAAAGGAGATCCAGAATTCTCACTTCTGAACACAACATAAATCTGTGCATGTTGAAAGTCTATGAATTAATGAAATGAAGGAATTTAATCCAGATATGAGTCACACTTCTATAATAATTATATATTTAGTTGAGTTGGTTTTGCTTTGGTTAGGTACTGATTCAGAAAGCAAAAACACTGGATGCTTAAGTCATTTCAGAATTCTACTGCCCCAAATTTGACTATTTTAGAAGAAGGAAATGCTGGTTTCCAGTAGAAAAGAAGTTCACTGCAGAGATGCACTAATACTTCCTGCTGGGTATTTCAGTAAGACATTGACATGTCCAACCATGTGGCCAGACAAATAAGGGATAAAATTTGGAGATAAGAAGTTGTTCTAGCTGCAGAATGAATAAATCCAAGTTTTATACTCTGTCATAAACTGAGCTTTGTGTCCTCTGCTATTCAGCTTTATCTTAGAGCTCCTTATCCCAGCTCACTGCCACATATCTTTTGTTCATCTTTTCTGCCCACACAGTAGTTCTAGTTCTTCCCACAACTCCATTCAGCAAATGCATCCCTTACACTGAGCTCTGTAACCGCATCTCCACCCGATGTTCCATTTCTAGGCCTTTATTGTGGTTGTTTCCAATTTATGCGTGTGCTGGCTGGCCAGCTGACAAAAGTCAACCAAGTCAGACAAAATAGATAACTATTGTATTCATACTGCAGCATTTACTTCAGTGACAGTATTGAGCTGTATCTTTTTCCAGCCACTGATTTTCACCAAATCTGTAGAAACTTAAAATCTTTGAAGCATTTAGACTCCTGTCAATTTACATTTAAACTGGACAGTAGGTTCAAGAATTATGAAGAGAGACAGTTGGACATCCAGCAGATTGCACGGTCCATGTTTTTGTAGGAAATTAAAATAAAACCCACTTAATTCAAGCTCATATGAATGAGGCATGAACCATCCTCTGAAAGTAGAGTACCTGCTTAATGATATATTTGCTGCTGCCTTTATAATACTGAAGAGTCATATCTATAGACATATCTATAGACATATATCTCTCTCTCTCTCTCTATAAAATTTTCTTGGTTTATAATGATGTCTCTGATTATGAATGAAAATTCCCAAATTGCATATATTTCTGTGGAGTTGTATCACCTTGCAAACATATCTCCTTTTTTTCAGTCTACTAATACCCCACAGATTGCATCAATGCTTTTGCCTCTCATGAATTTTTTTTTCTTTACTCCATAGCTGAATTCCATATAATGATTTTCCAAGGCATATTAACGTATATATTTTCAGACTGAATCTYATTTCAGTGTTGCTCATAATGCTAGTCATTGAAGAAACCTCTGTTTTGGGGGGGATATGAAATTGAATGAATGAGGGTTAAAATTTTAGCTATGACTGGACCTGACACATGTTGTTTCATATAAAACTGCAGTAATTTTTCAAGTTAAGATTCTGTGAAGCTCTGTATAAACCAGTTTTATTAGAGTGCAGTTATATAATATCTGTTTCACTCTTTTAAACCCAAACTACTCAGTCTCTATCTTGTGTTGTGGAGAGCTTATAGGATACACTGAAATGATTGTGTTGCTCTTGTGGAAAAAGTGATTTTAATAGGTAAAGACACATTGTAGGCATCAAATAAGTAAATTATGAGGTAAGTTACTATATTGTTTAGATGAGAAAGAATGTTAGCTGCAACCTCCCAAGTGGAGAAACTTTCTAAACACACAGAGTTTGTTACAGAAACAAAAATAGGTTTCAGTCTCTTCAATGTTCATTATTAATCACAAGGAATATGCATACAGAGAGATGAGCTCGGTGTACCTTGATAGTGCCTTTGGCAGGTATCACTTGCTTTCAGATAACTGGCAGCTGGAGCTGCCTGACTGTACATATGTGTTGATATATTTTTCATGGAAAGATTGGGAATTAAGGTTTCTCTCCTTCTTTTCTTCACTCTTTATATGGCACGCTGATATTTGAAATATTTTTCATGTTTTCTTAGGAGGTTAAACTCTGCTTAAAGGTTGATTTTTCTTAAAGACCAGTTTAATTGTGCAATGCATTTCCACATCAACATATATTCCATGTATAATTCAAGGATACTCTTTTTCTTTTTTTATGTTGACCTGTGTGTCTACAGTTCAATATGGAATTTTCCAAAGGGGAATGAGAAACTTTAGTCTCAATCTTTCAACTTTGTGACTTCCCTCATTCTTACAGAAGAAAGCATTTTAATTTAGAAGGTGTGCTATATTGGAAGAGGATAAAACTAAAGAAACTGGCTTTGGAAATCAATTATCCTGTAGTCCTGTGTCCTTGAAACTGTTTGCCACATAATCAAAGCAATATTTTATGTTCACACCTGCTGCATTAGGGTATCTTGTAGGAGTACTGAGGAAAGAAAATTTACTGTATATGAAATGAACTTCATGAACCACATTAAAAGCAGTGTAGAAAGCCATGTGAGCTAATTTAGAATTTTTTAGTTTTATTTTTTAACAAAAGTCTTATGTACTTAACTACCTGCATTTCCCTTGTCTCACTTTGGCCTCTTAATACAGTGAATTCACTGAAAGGAGAAATAGTGAGTGTTCCCTTAGCCACTATAGTAAAAAAAAAAAAAAAGAAAAAGAAAAAGAAAAAGCTGTGATTACAAAATTTTAGAAATTTTGTCATGATTTTTTATGAGTTTTTTTCTTTTTAATCAATGGTGCATTATTCATTACTTCCTATCTACTATTCATTATTATCTTATTAAAAATTTCTGTTACCTTATTAGGGAGCAGAAACAATAAATAAAAAATGCATGTGGGAATCAGAATTTATGTCTGACTTGAATATGACAATGAATAATGAAGGCAAGAGACATTTAAAAAATCACCAATGCCACTTAAAAACATCCATAAAATTATTCCTTCTCTTTTCTGAAAGTCTCCCTTTTATCAAGTTAGAATTAGGGTTTAAATAATCTGGTAACCAAAAAAAAAAAAAAAAGTGTATTGGATACCTTAACCAACTCTACATCGTAAAGAGTATAAATAATGTAATACTAACTTGTATTATTCATAAAAACATGTAAAAAGCTGTGAAATGCTTTTTGGAATTATATCACTTATTTTTACTGTGGCCTGTCCTTTCTGAACATTCATATTAGCCTATCTCAATGCCCTGCAGGGGCCGTATCACTCATTCATATAGACTGTTAATTGTACAGTATGTTCTCAGATTTAATTGTTTATTAATCATATTATTTGGTGAGGGAAAAAGAAAACATGATTGTCCAATGCCTTATGAAGTACATGCTGATATTTTCTGCAAATATATAATAAAATAAAATTGCAATGAAAACTGCTTGCCTACTAGTCAGTTAAATACCATATCACTACACTAAGAAAATATAAAGAATAAAATACCCCTAGCTAAAACCTCCTTCAACTGAAACTCATCATTTCATCTGTTTATAAAAACTGAAAGCAAGACCAACAGTTTAAGTAGGATTTAGAACAGACAACTATGAGCTAAAGAAAAACCTGTCTCACATAGGTAACCTCATGAATTGAGTATCTGCAAYGCTGGTGAAGAAACAGATTTCCTGACTGAATTTGTTTTGAATATATTAAAATATCTCTTTGCATTTTTTAAGTCTATGGRATGGCTGCAAAGATTTGAAAGTCAAGATCATGCTTGTTAGAGATGCTCAGACAATTTGCCCGAGTACCTCACTGACACTATATCTCTGCAAATTCAACTGTCTGCCTTCATGAAGCGCTTTGAAACCAAGGCTACCGTTTGCTTCTGTTCTTTCAACAGACATATCTGCAGTCTCTTCTAGCATCTGTATTTTTACCTACTRAAATATCTGTTAGGAACTCAAGTATTTCTAGGAAAGAAAGTAAAAACTTGCAAGCATCTTGAAACAAATTAGTTGGAAAATTTGCCCACATATYCAAGCACAACATGAGGGGAGATGGGGAGAGCGGGGATCATTTTAGTCAATATTTAGAGTGGGAAATGCAATTTGAAACTGGCAACTGAAACATATGTTGCTAAATATGTGGATTTTCTTCTACATGTTGAAAAGGATAGAATCTTCTGTAAGATTTAAAGTCAAATTTGAGGCCAATTTGGCTCTCTTGTGTAAACTGAAAACATACTATTGGTTACATGGGCTTGTAGATCTGCTTTGACTAAGAGTGAATCTACCTCTTATATACCATAGTTAATTTACCACCATGAATTACTGTGACTTTTTTGATTCAAGGAACTGTAAGCAAAAGGTGGATCAAAATGGATGAAAATGACTTGCAAGCAGAGTGAGAATTAAACCTCTCTCAGAACCTGGGTGAGAACAGACCATATTTTAGACTTTCCACCCTAAATACATTATGGTGATGATAGCACTGGTCTTTTTCCACTGGCATTAAAAGGGAATTATGGCAGGCAAAAATGCTGACATGTACCTAAGCAGAACTTTCATGTATTAATGCTCGGGTATCAAATTATTGCTTAAAGCATTAGCATTAGCTGTACACTCTATTTTATTTTAGTTCATTTTCCCAGGTTTAATATTTAGGTTTTATAATTCATACTGATATTTATTCTTATTTAAAGGTAATTTTTCTTATTTTTTTATTTAGTAAATTGGCTTTAGAAGATGATCTTGCTCCTTTATCTTTGCCATATCCTGAGACAATATAGAAGATACTTTGGGAAAACACACGGATGTTTCTATAGAAGAAGATTGGTAACTACCCCTTGGGAATCACTTTTAGCATTACTAGTTTAGACCTGCTCTCAGACAACAGACGGCTACAGCTCTATACAGGCTCAATTTGCTGGTATTTTCGGTATGAGCAAAACATGGATGAGGTGTTTTTGGAGGAGCTGTACAAAGGATATATATTTAAGGATCAATTAACTATCTTATGCAAATAGCAAACTGGGCAATTAATTTGACAAATACTTGTTCCTGTCTGAGAGTATAAACATTTTCCTAGTTAGAAATTTTCAGTTAAATCCTGCATATGGTTATGATATTGTTAAATCAAATGGAATAACAGTAAAACAACCACTTATTAGCTTTATGAATACCATAATAAAGAAAAGAGCTCTACCACAAACAATTTTGAAAGATTCTGGGCATTTTTTAAAGTTTTATTTGGATAAATTATTTTTTCATGCACTTAGTTCAATTAAAATTATACCTTCCCAATACTTCTTGAGAATTAGATAAATTAAGAAATCTCTTTACTACATTACTTCATAATGTCTGCCATAAATTATTTTTCATTAAAATGTTAAAATTAGTAGTTGGAATATTCATGTATAACCTTACTAAGCTTATTGAACCAGACCTGAAATCTCTCATTGTGTTATGAAACTCTCTTAACATAACATTCTGCATTTTGGCTACTCTTTATGTTTAAATATGACTATATTTCAGAAAAATGAAGTAAAATCATGTAGCAAAATAGGAATGGAAAAAAGCTAACAAATCATCACATAGGAGTATATCTCAAACTTTCTATGAAGTCACATCTGTAAGTAATCAACTTATTTTTTGTGATTTCAAAACACTCTTATAACTTGTTATTCTAGTAAAGTAAATGGGGTATTTTTGTAAGAATAATGAGTCTTAAGGTTGCATGTTGTTTTTTTGTTATAAATATTCTGCTTGTCCCCCAATCATGACTTGAAGAAAAATATTCACAATAATATAAAGAAAACAGATAGAATAAATACCAGGATGAATTATAACACCTCAAGATTAAACATGGGAAAATGGACTAAAACAAAACATAGGGTACAGCTAATACTTTCTTTTAATACTGAGCAAGAAGATCTTCCCCTGTATGAGGTACCTGGCAAGCACAGACACAATCTAACTAGTCATGACCCCAGTCATCTGAATGTTTCATATTTTCTTTCTCTCTGTTCTTTGATGTTAGTGCTTGTTTGAAGATCAGAGCTAAAGCTCTAAATAAGAATCCTCTTGTAATCTTGAGTTGCTCTCCAATTTAGCATCCCCAAAACAGAACTGCACTTCAGAGAGTGAAGAGATGTGACACAAATTCATYTGGGCCCCAGAAAACAAAATAGTTCCAAAAGTAAAGAAGTTAGAGAGCTTCATTTCAAAGTTTATGAAAAGAGAAATGTAAATGCACTCTTCTACCTCTCCAGCATCTATCCTTATTTAACCTTAAGTAATTCAAACTTCTAGCTTCACTTTTTTAAGCTCTGCTGACTCTTTTGGGGCTTCCATCTCTAGACCAACATCATGTAATGATGATTTTCTCCTTTTACTAGATACTTAGTGTGAAAACTAAAATGTGAAGAACTTCTCCATCCATAGCATCCTTCAGATTTCCTTGATGATGCCACACCATCTCCAGCATATTTCTTTTGCATTTCCAYTATGCAAGCATGTACATCCATTTGAGGGTGATCAGGGAGACTGAGGAAATTTGCCATTACCGCAGACTTCCCAGGACACTCTATGAAGGCCACCATGCTCTCAGATAACTCTCCATTGCTAGTGAACTTTAAATATATGACATTAAAATCAGTGCAGTGGAGGAAGACAGAAGGAAGAAACAGTCTTTATCCCACTTCGGCACCTAACTTTGGTGAAATTCAGAGTTTTTAAAACTTAAAGCTTGCAGATTATATGAATGYGCTCCCATGCGTACATTCCACAGTGGTACACAGCAATTATGCTTCCTCTGTCATCTCACAGTTCCATAATCCAATGTCATGTACTCTGCCTTGATAGTTCAGCATGAACTAGGCTCGTTCAGGAAGTTTCATATAAGTAGAGTCTCTGTGTCTGCTCAGTGTAAGATTGAGATCATAAATGTGTTGAACCAGTAATTGTATTTATAAGCAAAGTGTTTTGATAGAACTGCAGTGCACAACACAAAATAACAGTGAAGAATGAAAAAAAATGGTATCATACTCTTAAGTATTTTCTAAATATTTGCATTATTGTATGCAAAAACTCTTTTAAAGAGTATAGGATAACACACATAAACGTAAACCACATTCTTTTATAATTCAGGTTATAACTTTCAGCAAAAGGCTTTGTCTTGTCCTCTTGGTTGTTTAAATTATGAACAATGATCCTCAGCTACCACATAACCATTTGTTTTATCTTACGTAGTTCTGAATTACTCTTGATCTGAGTTAGATCTGAGTTATTAAATAGTTCTGAGTTGTTCTTGAAGATCACTAAAAATATGTAACACACTGACACTCATTTTTCACCAAGAAATAAGATTAAGAAAAATGCAACAAGATTAACAAGTAGATTTACTTAGAAAATTTTCCTCATAAGGCAGAGGAAGGGGAAATTATAATAGAGTTATTTATCTGTCCTTCCTTTTCTATCGAGAGAGGAACCAACTGCTTTGGAAGGATGGGCAAGAAGAAGGAGGAGCAGTCTCAATACTTCATTTCTGTACTATCTTCTGAAACTGTTGGCTGATAAGCTAAGTGAGGATAGGCTTAAACTGTCAGGCAGACTTAACTTTTATAACTCCCCAGAGGTGGGACTTAGGAATAAYATGACACTGAGGTGAATTTATTTCCTTATCTATTTTTCAAACCATCCACAGACCTTTACAGGGTCCCAGGCTCATAGAGTATCAGTATGTCCCCCAGGAAAAGCACCTGTCAATGTCAGATTCTCTCTGTTTATGTATGCAGAATGGATGTGCGAAGACCTGAGCACAATGTCGTATGCAGCTTGCATGGGACTCTGTACTAAAAAGTCAGTCCTTCAGTCACAAAAGCATTGTACCCTCACACTTGGGCTTCTTCCCTGAGCTCAAATTAGACCTACAATTTTTTGAAAACTTTGTATCCTAGACCTTAATCTTTTTCTGTCAGTCAGTTAGGGGTAATGTAACCCATATACTTATACAGCTAGCACATTCTCACTGTAAGAAGCATTCAGGGCATAACTTTGCAAATTGCCTGGCACTTTTTGCAGTTTTGTTCATACAATTCTACTGACTCCAGAAAAAAACACACTGATCTACTTGCTATATCTATTTTGTAAAAGCTATTGTGAATATCTAAGGTCAGAGACAGAATCAAATCCACCTAGTTAAAATACAAGTCGTAGTGGTATTTCTTCAGAAAAAGTGATTTGCTTTTGTATCCATTCATGTCCTCAGAATTAGTGTCAGCAGATGCCCATTGATGGACTATTATTTTTTCTAGTCCTTCAATGTGTGCCTGGGAGAGTTTGACAACACTTTCAGTGGGCAAAAAAAGATGTGGCTGAAAATCTGTAGCAGATTTTGAAAACATTTTGTTACTCTTAACACTCTGTTACTCTTTGAGTAAGAGGAATAGCTGGATTAGGAAGTTCTGCAGGTGTCGATGTACAGTTTCCATTACATATGACTGTTATCCCGGTACTTCTGTGGTAGCATCTCTTAATGTTGCTAGCATAGAAACATRGAATAAATGTATTAGAAAGTAAATTAAAAAAGTAAAAGTGTTAGTTACACAAAGTTAGATTGTTATAGCTGGCCCATATAATAGTGTGTATTTAGGTAAGAAACTAAAGACATTTTGCTCTTCGCCTTAGCGTGATCTGGGTTCCCTGTTCCATGATGTTTGCTGCTGAATACAGACACAGAAGAAGAGAAGCAAAGCTCCTTAAAGGATGAAAGTGGAGAGTTTTATACTTTCTGCAGACACACTCAGTGAGAGCAAATGGGAGAGCTCAAGACTTCGCATACTTTATAGAAGCATTTTTAGGGTATAGCCTAGCACAAAAATCTAATTTGAAGTTATATGTCAGGTGACCCAAATGCCAGATGGTATCTGAACACAAGGAGAAACAGCTTTTTTCCCTCTATGCTGGCTGGTCAGAGTGAGCTGTATGAGATGGCAGCTGTTCCCCAACCCCTCTCAGCAACAGCCAGACTGAGTCAAAGCAAGTATTGGTAATTCTGTTCCCTTCAGCAGCCTGTTGTCAACCCTGGAATTAACTCTGGAATCATATATTAATGTTGTGTCATGCCTGATCCATAACACCAGAAGAACATAACGTTTTGTATTTAGAAAACGAACATTTGTGGCCCTTCAGTGCCATATTAACCTAAGAGCTTCCTTTATTACAACAGGAAGTTAAATTTACATTGTAGTTGGCAGCTGCTTATCCAATTTTCTCATGTGCTCACACGTCCAGTTAAAGTGTCCACTGACTTCAAGACTGGGTAAACACTGTTACTCAGCACAGTATTGTACTGCCTTGCTTTGGTGACATAAAATCCTTTTGGGATGATAAATGCATATCTGAAATGAATCTGTTTACTGTTATTCTGATACAGGTAGCTGATTTTGGAGGCTATAGTTCAACATCTTCCAGGGCTCTCCTCAGAGCAAACAAGACTGTCATAGCATAAACAGATGTGGACAGGACATAAAGGGGAATACCTGAGGGACAGAAATAGCCTTTTTGTTATGGCTAGCTTCTTCTTCTATAGAACATATCTTTATTCTGTCATCACTGTTGCAGATGAGAACACATTAATTTTAATACTTACCAAAAGTGAAAGATAAAAGCCTCAAAATATTATGAATATCAACTCTATTAAACATATTTATCTATACTGTGTCTTAGTAGCACACAAAAAATATGAAACATAAGTAGTATCTTATTTTGTTTTGGCTAACTTGATAAAGAACAAAGAGCAAAACAGTCAGCAGGGGTACTAAATCATGTCTAACAATTCCCAGAAAAAATAGGCTGTAGCTAACAGAGTTAGAGTATCACTTGCTCAAACTCTTTCAGAAGGTAGTTGAATCACCTTTTTCTTTTATACAGGAGTGCATTTGATTGCAAATGTGGAGAAGCCAGCAACAACACTTCCTGTACTTTGTTTCTTTTGCACATAGAGAAGGAATTTTCACATAGAGAAGACATGAAAGTCGAGGACAGATTTGGCTGCAGCAGCCATCAGACTGTGGAGTTTAAGTTCCTGAGAAAAGTGAGCAGGACAAACACAAAAATTACAGCATTGGATTTCAGAAGAGCCAATTTTAGCCTCTTAAGAGACCTGCTTGGCAGAATCCCATAGGAAACTGCCCTGGAGGGCAAAGGGGCACAGGAGAGCTGGTTGATTTTCAAGGACAACACAACAGTCCACACCAGGATGCAGAAGGTTGAGCAAGTGTCACAGAAGGCCAGCATGGATCAACACGGAGCTCCTGACCGAGATCAGGCAAAAAAAAGGAAGAACACAGAAGGCGGAAGCAGGACAGGCTGCTTGGGAGGAATATAGAGATATTGCCCGCGCAGGTGGCAATGGAGTCAGGAAAGCCAAACCTCAGCTGGAGTTGAAACTAGCAAGGGGTTGAAGGCCACCGAGAAAGGTGTCCATAAGGACATTGGCAGCAAAATAAAGGCCAAGAAGACTGTGGGCCCATTGCTTGGTGAGTCAGGGGATCCAGCGACAAAGGACATAGAAAAAGCTGAGGTACTTAATGCCTCTCTTGCCTCAGTTTTCACTAGTAAGGTTTACCCTCATCCTCCTAGGTCCCTGAGCCTATTAGCAGAGTCTGCGAGGGTGAATCAGTACCCACAGTAGAAAGTAGTAAGAAAGAGTTAGGGATCATATAATCCGCTTAGATTTACACAAGTCCATGGGACCAGGTGGGAGTCATCTGAGGATGCTGAAGGGGCTGCCTGATGTCTTTGTGAGGCCACTCTTTATCGTCTCTTCACACCTGTAACACCACACTTGGAGTGCTGTGCCCAGTTTTGGGCTCACCAGTACAAGAAAAAGCAAGTCCAGTGGAGGGCTGCCACAATACTCAGAGGACCAGAGCACTTGATGTACAAGGAGAGGCTGGGAGAATGGGGCCTGTTCAGCCTTAAGAAGAGAAGGCTCAGGGGAGACCTCATTGATTTCTACAACTACCTTAACAGGGGATACAGAGAAGACAGAGCCAGACTCTTGGAGGTGGTAAGTGATAAGATGAGAGGCAATGGTCTGGAACATAAGAAAATTCTGACTAGATATGTATGGGGTTCTTTTTGTTTTTGTTTTTGTTTTACCGTGAGGGTAGTAAAATACTGGAACAGGTTGCACACAGATGTTGGGGAATCTCCATCCTTGGAGTTTTCTGACACTTGACTGAACATGGACCTGAGCAACCTGATTTAATTAGACCTCCTCTGAGCAGGGGTTTGGACGAGATAACCTCCAGAGGTCTCTTCAAACCTAAATTATTCTATGATTCTGTGAGCCTATGATTCTATAAATTCCATGTCAACTGGGTTAATCTAGAATTTCTCAACAGCAGTATGGTCACATTCAAAGAAATATCACCTGTATTTTGAACCTGTAACCTGTGATCCAGAAATTGAGATTATTTCTAATTGATTCCAATTACTCTGAAGTAATTAATAAATCAGTAAAATGCATTTGCACTGGTTTCAGCATGCGCAAATAGGTGTATAAAGACAGTGATTATTCTTACTATTCAAACTTGTATAAGTTTGCAATGAAAAAAAAAAAGTGAAGGCCTGCCATTTAGAAGGGGAACAAAAGAGATGCTAAGCATATATGTCCCCTCTGTAAACGCAATTTGACATGCAGATTCCCTGAGACACACATACGTAAATATGCTCACCAGGTTTACACAAAATTGGTGTGAAGCTCAGGTTTCCTTTTTAAAATACAACTATTAATAATTGCTTATGTAAAATGTATTTAGGATAACAATATTATCAAAGCTGCTGAGAAATCCTTGTGCAAGAAAAAGGTACAGATAACAAATGCTCTCAGTGTTCGCAGATGGAACATTATTATATGCAGCAATAGGTTTATCTTGCCTATTTCATCATGTGGCATTTCAATAATTTGCTACTGGGAGAAAGCTTTACTATGCATCTCTTCTCCCAGACATGTTCATAATACCCAGAGCAGTAAGTATTCAGTCTACTGACTCCCTCTTGTTTCAGCTGATATTTTAGAACATGGGTTATTAGACATTCCCAAATGGGAGGGAGGGGACAACAAAAGACAATATTTCCATACCTATCTTTTCTCCTTGCCTGGTCGCAGCACATTACAGAACCATTAGATATGAATACAGAAAAGTACTTTCAACCTGAGAGGTTTGCCATTGATACAACTCAGCTCATAGTTTAGAGCTGCACAGCCAAAGAGACTTTCAACAATTGTGATGCAAATATTCCAGATATGCAGCAAAAAGGAAGAAATAATAGCAGAGAATAATAAAGCACTGACACTGAAGAGATCATTGTTTGTGTTAATTTAGTTATCACTTCTCCTGATAGTGTAATGAAATCCCAGTGACTGCAGTATGAATGCTGAACGTGTACCTCAAAAGAAAAGTCCTTGTTCATTTTTTAACATAGTCAACCAGCTATGGGCGAAATGTGAAATTATAGAGACCAAAAATAAACAGCACAATACAACAATGATATTGGATCATAATTTTACCCTGCACAAAATTCTCATTACAGTGAACCTCACCATTTATTAAGTGCTGCCTTTTTAAAGGGGACTCATACCTCCCTCTGAAACTGAACACTTTTTTAGTTGTGCAGAGCAAATGTCTCATAACTCTATGCTTATTATTTTGTTAGGTTTTTAGTTGATATGTGTTTGTAAACRCAAAGTAAACAACATTTGAAACATGCAGATAATTTTACAGACAGACCAGAAGATTGATTTCTAAGAAGACTGATTTTAACTTAAGGTTAAATAGGTTAAAAAACCCTCTTGTTGAATAATAAAAGGTAATATACCTGGATGTGAGGTGAGTCTGATACTGAGTAACCCCTTTACATCTGAGGTCACCCAGCATCTTCCCCATTACAAACAAAAATCGATAGAAAAAACATTAAAATATGACTGAGAAATCATACAGAGATCAAGTAAAGGGCGCAGAATAGTACATAATGTCGATGCACAGGAGGGCAGTGCGAAATGGAGCTTTGCAATGTAATTTGTGAGGGTTACATTACAGAGGTTGGGCTTCCAATCTACTTTAAATGCATTTCAGCCCTTAATATTAACACGCCTCCAGGGTCAATTGTTCCTGTTTTATGCTGCTCAGTAATACAAGTAAAATTGAATTTTGCTGTCCCAAGAATGAGGGTTTGATCTGGGCTCTTCACACTAAGGAATGGAAGGAAAAGGTGAAGGGGTAGAACATGGGATGGAAAAGAGGGTCCGAGGGAAGAGACTGGAGAGTCAGACGTGTGAATATTGCTGATGGCAGGGAAATGAGAGTGACAGAGGCAATGATACCTTTTGCCCGTGGGAGAAATAGTTTCTACATCTGTGCCTTATGGAAACAACAGCATTATGACTTTTTTTTTCCTTCTTCTTTTCAAGAAAGAGCACAGGAAGGATAGAAGAAGCTGTAGTCATTTTTAACACTTGTGGAAGTGTGTGTATGTAACAGCCTGCAATGCTGATGTTTATGACTAACCTCTTAACCTCTTAAGGAGCATATTCATTTGTAAAGTATTTGAAGGAATAATAATTAATAGTTTATATACTGTATAAAACCTAAGACAATGTGGTGCATATGTTAATAGGTTTATCTTTGCAAAGCAAAGCATAAGGTCAAGATTTTTATCATGTTATTGTCATGTTTCATATATCTCAGATGAGTGCCATCTTAAAGGTACTAAAGTTTACATTTTACCAATGAAATGTAACATCACATCTGTAATTATTCAAATTTTCATTTGTTTATAATGAAGAACTAGTAAATTTGTTTTCAGGATTTTTAAAATTTTGTTAATTTGTGAACACTGAAATATTTCACAAAGTTGATTTTGGCAGGATTTTGAAGGACCCCAGGCCTTCTCAAAGGTCTTTCCTGTGACCTGCCAGGAAGGACTAGCTCCTGTTCTTGATGTTTCTTGAAGACTGGAATCTTCTTCTCTTTCTGTCCAGCTTTATTTTTCATTATATATATGTATATCTCACCATTCGGTCTGATTCAGTGAGACTGGTTTCTTTAATATGGAAAAGGGGAGGGATGGTTGTTTCTCTCTAGTTCAAGGATTATATTTTTGAAGTGCTTTCATATGCAAAATGTCCTTTAGCTTTCTTATAACTTATTTATAATTATTTGAAAAAAGACTAGGACTAAATCTTTAGTGAGCCAATGCAGTTATGTTGACATATCACCAGATTAAGATTTAGCATATTTAAAGGAATAAAATACATTTTTCAAGACATGCTGAAATATTTTTTTTCATAAAGCTGGATTAGAACATATAGTTCATGTCAAGGATATGCTTGTAAACTCTAATGAAACAAGACCTCTTTCAGTCATTGCTGTGTGACTTTTCTCACTTTTTATTTTTACTGCAGCAGTCTCTGTTTTTGCTTTTCACCTTGATAGTCTTCCTTATTCTATTATGCCTTTTCAAATAATACATTTCTATCCTGCTCCAATTTTTCCTGCTGTTCGCCCTCAAACTAAAAGGTATGTTTTAGTCTTTAGTGTTGAAAACCAGAGTTGAAATTCTAAAATATACAAGGGATGTGGATAACAAAATTACATACTTACATATTTATATTTGTTATGATATGATTTGGGGACTTCTAAAAACCTTTACCATCCTTAAATACTTAACAGGTGTTCTTGCATTCTTGCACTGTTGGTTATGAGGACTAACCTGGAAATACTTACATGCAAATGAAATAAAAGTCTGGCTTCATTAAGCTAACAAAAAAACTTTCCTATTATATTTTGATTCACAGAAGTCTATGATATTGCACATAGAAGCTCATATACTCACAAACACACAGAGAGATTTTCAATGGTAGCTCAAGCAATAACCTACAAGTTTACCCCAAACAGATGTCAAAACTGCTGAGGGAAGATTTAGGACTGTAATCAATTCTACATACTATTGTTACATAACATTAATCATAGCATGTTTTATATATAAATTACATATATATATTTCTGGGATTAARAGGTGGCCTGTTATCTACTATAAAGATTTTTCTTTATGCGAACGATCTATCTCTGGATAGATAAAAATACAAGCATCATTTTTTTCCTCTTGCAATATTAGAAATAAGGCTGGAGGTAACCTTCTCAATGACAAGGTCTTGTTTCCAGCTACTGTAGATATCATGTCCCTTACAAAAATCTATTAAGTTTCACCTCAAAATATTCTTTTTCCCCTTGTCATCCTGACAGTGTCTCTTTTTATGTCTTCTGCTTTTATTTAATCTCTCTTGAATATATGTAATTGAGATTAAACACCCAGTTTCAAATGGGGTCTCAGCTCTTTCTTGTACAATGACCTGTACTTTTCTATCTCTGCAGGAAAGTCTTCTTCATCTCCTCATCACTTGCCTTTTTCAAAGGTAAAAATCACATTACCACTCACATGTATGATGTTGTGAGAAAGGTCATTCTGCATTCCCAAATGATCAGCTCCCGGTCTGCAGAAAAATGTTTTGTTGTTGATTCCCTTACTTTCTCTTTGTAAAAGTGAATTTCACACCACTTCTATCGCTCAAAGTCTAGCCCTAAACATCATTCAGCTCTTTCTGTGTACTATTCAGAGCCATCTTTCTTCTGATAATGTTTCGTAACTTTACGCTAGTACATTTCAGCAATATGCTCTAATATTTTGGCTGAAGTAGTTAATGATAATTTTAACGAAGATTCTACAATTCCAAGCCTATTCTGTAGGTTATCCACTAGAATAGTGTCCCAACAGGATAACAACCTCCACTTTTAAAACTCCTCATTGCCTTGGTGCGACCTTGTAGTTTTACCTATCTTTATCTTCTCCAGTTTAATATATGCTTTTTCATTTACTAGTGCACCATATGCTTGACTTAAGTTCAGAGAGATGAGGTCTTCATTTCCTCTGTTTCAAAAACTGTCACTGAAAGAAAACTATTAGTTTAGTATGGCACAATCTATCTTTGGTAAACAGGTGTTAGGTTATATGCCATTTTCCTTAAACCACCACTGCAGATATATAGGTTTTCTTTCAAACCAGCCTCAATTAAGATCAGATTTACAGGACTAGTTGTTATTTCCTCCATCTCCTTCTTTTATGTGTACATTACTTTGCTATTCTTCAGTCTGATTGCACCCTCCCTTTCTGAAAAGAATTATTAAAAATACTTGCTACCTGATCTGCAATTTCATAAGCCTTTTTTTAAAGAATCCTATTATGGAGGTTATCTGGTCTCCTCGGGGGGCCATGCTTTTCCCTTAACTGTGATTATTTCCATTTCCACTTCTATGTCCTCCTAGCTGTTAACTGTCTGTTATCTGTTGTTTTTGTGTCACAGCGTGGAAACCTGAGATGAAGAATTTAACTGGGGGGCAGTGCTAAGACTGTCCTTAATCTTATTCTTTCCTCMTAGCAACTAGTTTCTTCCTCCCTGAAAGATGTCCGCTGATGTTTTTAAATATCTTTTGCTAGTTTCACAGTTCCTGAAATCAACTGCTATCAACATTTTGCCATTTCTTCAGCTGCAATAAGAAAGATGACAGACATTGATTTTGTCATGTTTAAGAGAAAAAACCCCCACGTTTCTGTCCACAGTGAAGTGGTCTGTCTGAACATATTCGGCATCTCAGCTGATTTGGCATGTCAGACAAAYGGGTTATATAGCATTACAATATTGGTATAAAGAATTCTGAACATCTGTTTAGGCACAGCAGTTTTCAAACCATCACATTTACCCGTGTCTCTGACCTAAACAATAGCTCAAAAGAGTCTTTTTGCTACATATTGTGATTGTGTGCAGACATTCCACCTGTATTTCCTTATATATTTTCCACAAAGACAAGATTGGCTTTTGTCCTTTTTTATGACATACACACAGAGAGCTTGTGGATAACGTTTATTTTGAAGAAGAATAAACTTGTGGAGCTTCGTTTGCAGATGAAGAAAATAGTTCTGTTCAGGACTGCCTGGAGCTCTCTGTTTTGTCTCATGGGCTGCAATTTATAGAGCAGTGATCAGGAAATTAGCATCACAGAATCAAGCTAGTAGGATAAATAAACTACCAATTGTACTTTCCCAAACAATTTCTAACAACATAAACAGGCAAGTAATGAAAGATAGCGGAATATCTTTCTTGACCAGCACACCACTGTTTAGCTTCCTTCTTTACTTTCAGTCTTATGGTAACATTGCTGAGTAACTGACTAAATTACTGACCTATACTATGTGTGCTGAAAATAAATTAGCTATATACATCCCCCCAAAATGGGGCATTTATTTAGTGTTTGAGAAATGGCTCTGGTTACTAACTCTTTGTCCCATCATATTACTGCATGTCTTTGCTTGTTTTTAAATTTACTATAGGTACTTTTTCTGATGTGTTGACATCTGTTAGCTCCAGTTTCTAATTTCACATTTAATTTTTCTCAATATAAATGTTAATTTTAAGATTATCATTATCTTCATTTACATAATGTAGCTAATGTGGAATTATGGATTAAAAAAAAAAAACAGTAACAAGTGAGGAAACTGAGAGCCAGAAAACCACTCAAAACATAGACATCATCTTCCATTAAAGAAGGATCTAATTAAAGTTGATGGCTCATCAAAGGTGATCTCTTAGCTTTTCTTTTTCTTTCATTTTTTAAAAGCATAAGAAAAATGCTATCTGGCATAAATCCGGCACAGAAACATTTCATTTGCAATAGCCCTTAAAAATGAAAGACACTTAGTATAAGCCAGGGCTTAGCTCAAATGAAGAACAAAGAATGTGCAAAAGTAATCCAAATGCTGAACTGGCTTCRTGAAAATCTAACTCTTGTATGTTCAAAATAATGAGGTACCAGGTACAACGTATTAACTGTGACTGAACATGTAACACTCTTTTCATCTGCTTTATTATAAAATAAAAGGTAATGAAGAGAAAGTGGAAGTCTGATGTCAGTTTTAGTGTCTGCTCAGAATTTATGGACCTCAGCTCACCCTCTGCTGCTCACCACTGCTTGCCTGATGGAAGTTATTATGCACCTTGGATCTGCAAGCTGAAAATCAGTGTGGGTTTATTCCTTCTCACCATCAATAACAGGTATTTGGAGTATAGAGGACAGTTCTGTTGAAGTTAATTTCTTGCTTGCTTATCCTGTAAGCATGCATAGCAAACCTCCCAGTGAGTCGCACTGCAATCTGTTCCAAAGCAATTGTGTTCCAGTAATGGATAGTTAGGAAGGTAATGCTAATTTTGTGACTCTGTTTCAAAGGATCCTGAGGCAATTAAGAAAGTTTATGCAGTAGAGCTCTTGCTCATCCTCAGCACAACCAGCCATAAGAGGAAGCTTAGGATGATTTGGCTCTAAATGTTATGTATTTTACAATTGTTCTATGAATATTAATGTGGCCCTAAGTTAAAAAAAAAAAAACTTTGGAAGAAAATACAGAACATCCCTACCAGTCAAAATTAACACTTCTTGAATTATTTGCAATTTCTCTCTTCCATGTCATAGATTCCTTTCTCTAAATGTTGAGTTAATTTTAGGAATAGGAATAAAATGATTGCTATTCCTAATTAAGTCCAGTGTCTTCTGTCCAGTCTTGGCCAAGATCAGATGCTTCTAAGGCAGGTACCTGAATCATCACTGTGAGCAAGGCTGGGTGATCTGCTCCCACGAAGGAGCACTCTAGTTCTAAAGACTGAAACCAGGAGATTGTTTTTATATTAACTCTTAGACATCTGGATGAATCTCTTTTCTGAATTAAGGACTTATCACTCTAGGTCATTGTGACAGTGACATGCAAAGTGAGTCTAATTTTATAATACATATAAAAGGGTGTAATTTCTTTAGTGTAATCTTTTCAGGGCCTTACATGTTTATTTGCTTTTGTTTGGTAGCTGCTTTCCTAGATAAGAGAACTGAGAACAATGGGATGATGAATATGTGAAGATTTCCATATTTCACTCCTGACGGTAGTCTGCTTTCTCTCTAGTATGTCATCAGACTGAGGAATAAGCAGAAGTCTGACGATTATCTTGTGTAAATACAAGCTGGCCACTATCTGTTATGGGAACAGGAAAACTTCTGCAGAAATCTTCAAATCAAGGAGCCTACTTTACATGTGTCTCTTAACTAGATAGCCAAAATTCCACAGGCAGTAGAATGAAAAAGAAAAAAAAAAAAGAGAGAAATTTGCTTTATCTACCAGTAACCTACCTCTGCTGGAAGCAGACTGGGGAAGTAAGAGCTTCAGGGAATAGATGTGCTTCTATGAAAGATCTCAGAACCTGCAATATGCATGAATAGCATGACATGCTGAACTCATGATTAAACAGTTTTTCTTTGAAGGAATAGAGCTATTGCCTTAAAGCAAAGGAAAGAAAACAGTGTCTATAAAATCTTCTTTGGTGGGTGAACTGAGTCAGACCAGCTATGCTGAGTTTATCATTATCCCTCCCTCAACTGACTCCTAGCTGCGGTCTCCTCTGGAGATCTGCTGCTCACCKCTCACCATGGACAGCTCTGGTCACCCGTGTGCAAGCACAGTGAACATCTGCCGTATGTGCACAGCAGGTCCCAGGTAAGGAACAGCCTTCCTGACACTGGAAGAAAATAACTGACCTTCCTGACAGAGAATTTAGGTGTTATGA
The DNA here is from genome assembly GCF_003343035.1 of Apteryx rowi. Lineage (NCBI taxonomy): Eukaryota > Metazoa > Chordata > Aves > Apterygiformes > Apterygidae > Apteryx > Apteryx rowi. The sequence goes on along the minus strand of NW_020450241.1, from coordinate 882,909 downwards.
AGTTACCCTGCTTCCTAACAGTCTTCCATACACCTGTAGCAAAAAGGTAGGTACCAGGGCTGTAAGAAACACAGGCAAAGGGAGGACATTCCAAAACTATGGGTGGTATTGTCTTAGTGTTTGATTTTTTTGGAGTTTTAGATTAAAAGTAGAGATTAAGAAAATGCTGAGAGGCTAGAACACATACACACGTACATTTAGAATTAGCACAGGTGTATTTAAACATAAAAGCTGCTTTGAACTGGAAAACAATAAAAATGTGAAAATAAGAAAACATTCTCACTATTGAGTTAGCTGATTGGATCAAAATGTGAATTAATATAAAATTAACTATTAAGAGTTTTTTGTGTAAATCAATATAGGCAGCACTAAAGATATTTGAAAAAATATATCAATTTCAAGAGAAGACTGAAACAATCTATTCCAACATTTTCAAACATATATGAAAATCTTTTCTTTTGGGGGAATATGATTTGTACATGCTTCCTGGAACATGTATTCTTCCACAAATCAAGGGAAAAGCATTTCATCAAAAGAAGTTTTCCAGCAGCCTGGTTGTATGACAAGGAGAACAAAAGATGTCTGTCTGGCTTTACTCTACCAGTCTGTATTTTACGGGTTTTATCCTATTGTCTTTTATTTATTTCTGCTGCTAGCTAAACAAGCTCAACACACTTGACATTTTATTGCTTGAGCTTTTCCATGGCCCAATATGTTTTTTTAAGTTCAGTCTTTCACAAGAAACTCTATGCGAGTGATTGATACCATTTATATGTACACAGGGAGACACACACAATTATATAATTATGCAAATACAGTTTTATGGCAGTTCCTGTTTTATTCTTTACTCTTTATGTTTCTTTTAATTTCTTAAAGACAAAGTATTTTAAAAGCATCAGTGAATGAAAAAAATCAGTTGACAACATTCATTTGAGGTACAGTGAGTAAATAATATCTTTATTTTAGAAATACTAAGAGAAGGATAGACAATTGTTTCATAAACTTTCCAAATTCACATAAAAATATATGGTAAAAACACAGAAATCAGATCTTGATGAGCAAATGAGGATGTGCAATGGGACTYATTGTCCTTTGAAAATCCACCTATTTCCATATACCATGTAGGTTTGTCCATAGTTATGTGTTTGTAGACAGTAGTCACACTTACCTATGGATCAATTTACAGAAACACTAAGTTTAAGAGAAATCTCTTCACCTTTAGAGGCACAGAGATTCTGCTATGATATTTGAAAACTGAAAGGTTGATAGCAGTCATGCTCCCCTAACTTACAGATATCCTACACAGTACAGAAAAATACAGATATGGTGTCTAAAGAGGAATAGATTATTGCCCTGTCCGGTACAGATCCTCTCCTCAAAAAAAGCTGTGAATTAGGTCATAGTCAAGATTCATTACTGTTTATATCTYCTCTGATCTTCCTAGGAGTTGCTGCTTCTTATAAGCATCTTTCCAACTGGTCTCACTCTGCCACTGCAGCTCTCATGAAGACAAATATCTGCAGCAGATACAATACTGTTTAGGTCTGTCTGTCTTTTACTGTCTTTCTATTCTCCAAATTGAATTGATCATTTTTCCTACTCTTTAATCCTTTTAAAGAATACTTTTTGAGGTGTTAATGCAATACATATTCCCAGAAAGTGAATGGAATGAGCAGCTAAACATTGTCTCTCTGGTTACCCCCAGGCTAACGTCACTATCTTAGAACACAGCACCAGAAAAGTGTATTTTGTACACCAATTGTTGGTTAATGCAGGTCTAGCTTTTCTCTGCAATAAGCTTATAAAATGAAGCATTTGAAAGTTACAAAATTTGAAACATTTAAAATATCCTCCAAATGGCAAAGAGCTTCTAACCTCACTGTTGTCACTCAGTTAAATCTTAAACTATATTTTCAACAGCAACAGAAAAACAACCTGTCAGAATAGCACCTGAGGTAGTAAAGGCCAACATAGCAGATACCTGCTTAATCCAGTGACTCCTGGAAAAACAGAGAGTCAGCAGGTACAGTAGGTGGGAAACAAACAAACAAACAACCCCCCCCCCCCCCGGAAAGCTGGAGTTTGTCTTGATCTCTTTTCATTAACAAATGATGGTTCTGTTTCTTGGTCCCTCGTCTTGATCTCTTTTCATTAACAAATGATGGTTCTGTTTCTTGGTCCCTCCTCTTTTAATGCCCTTCAGAGAGAAATGTTTTTTGCTGGATCCCATGCCTTGCATGGCATAAACAGATTCAGTAGAGAAATTGCTTTAATATAGATTTTACTCAAGATAAATATGAGGTGGGAGGAAGAATATATATTAGTAACATCTCTCTAAATATTTTTCTCAGAGTAATATTTTCTATGGTCTATTTCCCAGAGTGTGAAAAGACTGTCTCTATAACGAGGTTCAAATCATATGAAACAACATGATAAATATGATTTTCACTAGCAAAATGTCAGCATAGTTTCCCTAGTCAAAGTAGACTGGGATTAATTGTACCATATGGCCACTTTATAAAGTTGTCTCATTAATCCGCGTATCTGTGTGCAAGGCATAACCCACTTTCTTTACTATCAGAAGATGAATATGAGGCTGTCCTGTTCTTCTGTTCGAGACTTTCAGGAACAAAATGTGGGACCCCAATGTRCATGTTCCCACTGTACATTTATGCTCTGCAGCCTCCCAAGGGGGCAACCTCCTGCTCCCGTCTGAGTCAGAGCAGCATCCACCCTTCTGTAGGAAGTCTGCAGTCTTTTCTTGCTGAATATACACTCTTTTTTTCTTTAATATATTTGGTAGGAATTTAAAAGTACAGATGATCATTAGCTAAAGATAATTACAGACTAGATTTGCTAAGAGCTCTATCAGATGTCAACCATTTCAGCTGAAGTTTTCTGTGACACGTTTGCCCAGTGGTGATCCAGTCAGTTCTGAAAATGATTCTCAGGAGTATAGCAGCATTTTTCCCATGTCAAAATTTTATGGTGGAATTTTCTCTCAGAAGAGGTAACACTTTCCCACTAACACAGGATTTAACATTCACTAGAAGGAGGTGAAACTATCCATAAAAGGATAAATATCATTACAGACACTTAGTATTTGTGAGATAAAAGCTCTGTGGCGGGTTCTTGCTTAGTAATTATATAAAAAAAGAAACTGTGATATACCCTCAAATCAATGTTTAGAAGAGCATGTATGCAGAGCACTAAATTGGGATAAAATATTATTACAGAGCGCTAAACTGGGATAAAATGAGGTCTTTGGAAAGTGAGGAATGTGTATTAGAAAGTATATTCCTGAAAAATAATCTCTGAAAATGAGAAATTTTAAATACAAGTATACTATACTCTTAAAACCACTCTTTTTTTGTTTTCTCTTTAGAAATAGTATTTATGAAAAGTAAGTGGTCTATTAATTGTGGCTAGATGTCTGCTGCAAAGTGTCTCAGTAATGTCATCATTGCAATTTAATATTCAACTATAATAAGTATGTGTAAGAGGTGAGTGAAAGCTTTACTGATCACTCTACAAATCCAATAACAACTTCTTAGCACATTTTATGAAAGTGAGAGATCCAGTGATCTTGCAAAGAAAATGCATAAGATATTGAAATTCTTGGTGTGAAGAATCAATTGCCCTATTTGTAAGAAGAATTTAGGAACTGATATTAGAATTGGTAGAAGTTTGAAAACTAAGCTTTGAATCTTTCAAGGATTACTTCAATGGCCTTTTGTCCTTATTCAAGTACAGCTGTGTCAAAATTGTAGGGAAAGAAAATATGCTTTGATGTTGACAAGACATATATATTGATAAAGAATGCAATCAACCCCTAAAATTAATTAATCTTACTACTAATAAAGTCACTAATAAATAATCAGTTACTAATTATTTCAATTAGTAGCATTTTAATATAACTGTGTTTAACACATCTTTATGTGAACCTTTCTCCTTCTATCATACATTATAATAAAGTTGCCCCTAAAGCACAAAGCTGTCTAGACACCTATCTTTCATGGATATCAAAGGTGTTAGCTTTCTGGGATAATTTGGGACTATGCTATTTAGTGGTTCTCTAAGAAGTTTTCTGCTCTGCTGTATTTCAGACATGGCTACACTTCCAACAATATTGTAAATGTTTGGATTAATCTTAATCTGGCTAACTCTGGCACTAATAGAAATGTAACTACAGCAGGGTGAAGTGTGGTGGGGTCCAGAAAGTCCACAGAGGATTTTGAGTAGTTATAGGAGTGCTTGGACACACCAACAGAGCCATCACACTTACACTGTGTTTTCAAGACATTAGTTTTTCAAGCTTCCACGTCCACACTGTTTTCAGCAAAGACCTATCTGTGGAGCATGGAAATAATTCTTGGTTGTGACTGTAAACATTTTCAGACTGTGTCTGCTAGCCAGATGAGGTAGAAAAAGAAAACAGTGCTAATTAAAGTGAAAAGGAAGAAGGAATGACTGTGGAAGAACTCAGTTCCTGGTACATAAACTGAAGTAATATAAATAGTAATTCTAGATGACTGGTAATCCATCTCATACGATTCCATTTACTTTAATGCACTTAAAAATAAAGGAAAGAATAAAGGACCATAAAGTTTTTTTAAAAGAAACATAATAAGCTACAAAACAGCTATTAAATGTGCCACACAGTAGAAGAGTTATAAACTCCTCTCCTTAATTAAAACTAAATGATAACACCAAGACAGCAAACCATACATTTTATATATATATATATWTTTTTTTCCTACTAGTTCTAGTAGACTCTTGGGCCAAATATGTTTGGCATAAGCAGGCTGAAATTCATTAAAGTCAATGAAGTTGCACCTGCTAACACTGATGTGAATTTATCCCTTGATCTTTTAATTGGCCATTTGCTCTAATGAGCATCTCTGAACCCAAGATTAGGACACAAAACCAATCCACTTTGCCTCTGAACTCTGGAGAAGTTCTAAAAATGAATTGGAAAATGGCTCTAAGTGTAAGAATCTCTGGGGGGGATTTTTCTCTTAACCCTGAACCGTGAGCCTGGACAGCCTGGGTTTGATGAGGAGAGAAGGGAAGAAAATTCAGAACTGAAAACAATTTATGCTTTGTAGCTTGGACAGTAAGTCTTTTAAATCTATTTGAACACAGGCTTCTGATGTCTGTAGTATTGTATCCTTTCTTCATATCTAGGCTAATTTTGCATCTCTTTTGACAATGCTCTTGTACCATGGACTGAGAATACCCCAGTATGTATTGGAATAGTTTGAACATGTTGCAGTTCACACAGGTCTCAGTTCATAAAACAACCAACCAACCAACCAGCTAACCCCCCCCCCCCCCCCAGTATTCTAAACTCCTGTCCTCATGCTTAAATCTAAGTGAAGTTATGCAGGTGTTTAAGAACTTTATTAAATCAAAAATAAGTTCATAGGTGTTTTTTCTTTGCATCAAACTTAAAAAAAAAATCATGAAAATTAGCTTCCGATTTGGTTATGTGAAATGATGGGCATTTTTTGTGGGGTACTTATGGAAATACAGATGCTAATGTCCTGGGCTCTTCTGGTGTAAACAGAGAGAGAAAAAAAGGCTCTTCTCAGAGCATCTGAATTAGGAATTGCCCAGATTCACCTTCTCAACCCTCCTTCTCTGCCCTCCCCCCCAAAAAAAAGGACAAAAAAACATGCTTCCAATGACTGTAAAGGAAATCTAGCAAAATAGCTATACTCAACTGCAGTTAGTCATTGTAAAAACACCCTGTAGGTTCTTTCAATTCTACTGAAGTCAGTAGGAGCCAAAGGCGCACAATAACTTTCTGGACAATTGAACTGCATTAGGGGGTTGGGAGCTTTTCCTTACTTCAGAAAAGAAGGTAATGCCTAGAGGAAATTTCCTGTTATCAGGTAGTATCCTGGTAATAACTGAGCATCTTATAAGGTAAAGCTTGAAAGGTCTTTGTGAAACTAGAGTTATGCATTACCTGAGTGTCTTCCTGTCAGTGAATAAACAGGAAGAAAAACTGTGAAATATATGAAGCATTTAACTGTTATTATAAAAATAGGTTGTACAGTTTTAACTCAATTATACATCGTTAGCAAGACTCAATTTATTTTTGATGCTGTGATAAAAATCTATCGAGAATGAGTTTATTTCATGACAATTTATTTTTAAATGAGAACTATGGAAAACTGCTTGAAGCTTTGGCAAGCTGAGGCATGAAAGTCCAAGTAAGGAAATGAATTATTTTCAAAATGATAGAATGTCTCTTAAAAAGGGGATAAGCTAAAAAGACCCAAACACCAGTTCACAGAAGCAAGAAAAAGGAAGACAGTTTGATCCTAGTGTTTATAGATCAGACCCATTAGAATGACTCAGTACATTAAAAAAAAAAAAAATCCTTTAAAAATAATTAAGATGAAAATATCTTTTACTGGCATATGGCAACTTTTTTTTTTATTAGAGAAGAAGTCTATATATTTTCAAGTCTATGTCCATATTCTATTACAATAGTGATATAGAAATTTGCTGTGTTTTTACATTTATATGAAAAGATGTTGATTTACACATTATCTAGAAAGGTACCTATCTACTGATTTAAATATATCTTTGATTCTAAAAGACATTTTTAATAGTTATAAAATCAAATATTCCCATTCCTGGGAAATCTCCTGTTTAGTCTAGAGGTTTTGCTGATGTAGCAGTTACTTTTCAAGGCTAGTTAATTGCCAACAACTAAAATTGTTTTGGAGATGAAAGGCCAACGGGAGTCATGTGATGACAGTATGGAAAGGAGGAAAAACCATCTGAGGATTTTCTGGTGTGTTTTACTGAAAGAAAGACTGCTTCTGAACCCTGCAAGGCAGAATGCAAAGCTGCTTAGAGTAAAAGCAAAAGAAAGAACCTGACCTGAGAAGACCCCCAAAGGTTAAGGACAGGTGTGTATAATTTTTCTTAAGGTCTCATTTTAAGCCTTCTTCTCCACTTCCATAACTGTTGAAGAAAAAGGGGCACCAGACAGTTACTGTTCTCCTTTGGGGAGAGAAAATGAATATATTGTTTGGCCAGGTTCTTTTATAAAACATGGAGGATGCTTTAAGCCATGTCTACTACTTAGCTAGGAAAAACATACTCAAAAGTTTTGCGTCGTGCTGAACCATCTAAGAGATTCCATTATCCCTTCTCATAAAATGGTTCCCCATGAAACGTGAGTTTCTAATACCTCTCCAATATCAGATTTATAGGATTTCTTTCTCCTTTTCCACCAAAGTGCATAATCTCATGAAAAAATAAGTAAAATGTGATGCTTCAAGTAGGTATCATCTTATACCAATTTTCACTTGTATAAATGAATATAGAATATTCAGAACTAGGGAACATCAGCTTTATGGGAAAATATACACATACATTTAATTTCATTTTAGAGAAAAACATCCAGCCAAACTCCTCATGAAATTGCTTTCCTTGGTATTTTTTGCTTCAATATGAATGAAAGGCTTCCAGGAATATTTTATATTTAAGTATACATCAGAGTCTGGTGGTTTTTTGGTTGCAAAAATAAATGTGCCATGCAATTTGCAGATATTGTTTATACTGTTGTTGAGCTGGTTTTCACAAAATATATCCTATGCTTACATTTGGAATATAATCACATTGAGAACATTACTGATGAAATAATGTAATAAAATATTTCTCTGAACACATAGACATCCTTTTGATGAATATGGAGAATAGCTACCATGAGGAACATAGCAAAGTCCACAAGTTGAAATGTTAAATTTGATGTTATTTAACATCACTGGCATATTTACTTGTGTAACCGTGAATTTTATAAATCTGAAATTATGCTGCTGGGGTAGGACACATTTGGGTGAAATTGTTTTCTATGACCTTTACAGAATCATGTGGTAGTACTTCACATATACTTTTCTTTCACATTTTATTTTTGGAAACCAAATAACATGATTGCCTCATTTCTGACAGGGTATCTTAAAATACATGTTTTGCATAATGAGTGACTATAATTGATTTCTCAGTTGAACATGAGAGACAGGGCTTTGCTTGTCTTCTATGAAGCTACTTCCCCRAAAATTTTGGCTGGTGAAAGAAAGGAATAGATTTTATTAGATTATTTGATAGCACACCTATCATACTTTCCAACCCAAAGTCATTTTCATTTGCAATGAGCAATTTCAGTTATATGGCACAGTTACAGTTGAGTTCCTTTGCTAGTCCAGTGTGTAGCAGCAGTCAATGCTCTTGAGAGATATGTGCTGTAGTGAAAGAGGCAGATTTAGTAAGACAAGACATTTTTCCTCTATGGGCTTTGTGATACATAAAAGTCTTGTCAGTTTGACATTTGCTGCCTTTGCTTTATGATTTTTCCCTATTTTCTTCTTCTCCTTTTCCTATGCTATCATTATCATCCTAGTTGAATGGTTTCTGCTGCAAAGTAAGGTCAGAAGGGAGAGTTATATGTTGCCACACTGTTCTGCTTTTTACCAGATGACAGGGGGAAAAAAAATCAGTATGAGCGGGAGGATTTTTATTGTGTTTTGTTTATTACAGCACATTTAATACATATTAGCCATCTTCTGGGTATATGTAATCTTATTTCTAGTCACTGATTGTTAAACGTATATTTCTAAATGTCAAACACAGTTATTTGCTATCTTGTTATAAATCCTCTTATAATTCAAGGAAAAAAAAACCAAACCACATTTATATCATCAAATGCTCAGTTATCAGTAGCTGGAGGAGACCTTAGCAACCTCAGACTCTTCGTACCTGAAGGAAACTATGTGACCTGTCAGACTGATCAAGTGAAAAGCCAATCCCTATCACTAACGTTTTGAAATTAGCTCACAGAATTCGAGCTGTTGGCTAGATACAATTGTTCTTTCTCACATAGCTTGAATGCATCCATGAAATAAATTTCATAAGCAAATTTAATTTAATTAAAAGATAGGTCTTTTAACCCATCAACAGTTTTCAGTGTAGCTACTCAGAGTTTTGAAATAAATGTCATTTGGAATAACAGTATTCACTCAATAACTTGTACGAGGAAAGTTTTTATTATTTTTACTCATTAAAATTAGTCATTTATGAAACATTTCTCACTGAAATGTCCACAAACACTATTTGTATAATGTATAGTCAAAAGGAACAGTTTGCAGATGGCCATTGAGGGAAAAGCTATAAGACAAAGATAGTCAGGACATGTTTATTCATCTTCAAATATGAAAGTTCTTTTGACTTTGATTTTAGAATAGATATTCAATATACACGCGTTTCACATTTTTGAACTGCTCAGTGCAATTCGGTGACAACCAAAACATGTCGCTACAGTGTAATCTAAAATAGAAAGCTGTATGTATATCAAACTGCTTTCCACTTAAAGACTTTGACATGGACAAAGTTGAACTGAGTCCCGACTTAGTTCTTGGGACATGCCATTTTGCAATTTTGCAGCCTGTTAAGCTCACAGCGCACAGGATTGGAAAAAAACACAGAGAAATAATGTGAAGAGGATGACAGAACATCAAATGTAAATACAAACACTCACAAATCTTCCAAGGGCGCCAGGAGATGTGAACTTACTAACCATCTGAGTTAATCAAATGTAAAATCTAAGGAGCAGAACAGGAGAGGTGAGTACATTTTTTCACCTCCATTTGACTAAAACAGCTACACAATCTAATGATGGAGCTATGTGAAGAACTGTGAAGAGCTGATAAAATCATGTGACCTTGTATAGTAACATACCTATACCTAGCAACTGCTGCAGCTTGTGAGCAGAAGTACGTTTAATAAGACTGTAACACATAAAGACTGCAAATGTAGTTTAAAATCATGACCTGTGGGTTGAAAAATTCTTATCATGGGCCAATAAAAAAGGACAATCTACCCCCTATTCTGTTTTTCAGTAGTTTTCTTCTATGCACTTCAGCCCTGTTCAAATAAATGTTGGATATCAGGGTCAACTCCAAGAGTTATTGCTTAGTCTTTATTTTATCCTAATTGCTTATTTCAATGGGAATATTGTAAGTGGAAAGACTGGAAGATACACTCCATTTTCAATAGATTTACATTCAGTGTTTTGAGATTATTTTTTCTTATTTAGTCCTATCTATGTTATGGAAGTAATGAGAGAGAAAAGTGTGCATTGATTTTGTTAAAAAATCACTGAAAAATACCTATGCATTATGTATCACTGGAGAGAAACAAGCAAAATCAAAAACATTTTGAGCAGTTTTGCAAGGTAAACCTGTTTTGCAGAAGCAACTTCTATGCTTTTTACAAGTGATCATAGGTATGTACCAAAGAGAGCTTCCTGATGAAACTTGAAGGAAATGAATACATCTCACCAAAAATATCCACCTGTGAGGAAATTAAATTTTGTCAAGAAAATTCTGAAATAGCCGTATTCAAAATAGATCACTTAATGTCAAAACATACTTCCCTCAAGCTGCTTCATTGTTTTTCTCAATTGCACTGTTATTCCAAATTGATAGTCTTTATCCTTGACAAATCCCATGGTGACATTACTTATTAATGCCATCAACAGGTATTTCTGGATCTCAGAGAACTGCTGTCTGTTAAGAATTTATTATTTCCCCTTTCATTATGCATTCTCCCAATAGAAACAGTAAGTGAAGAAAGAAAAGTGAAAGCTTATGACTTGAGAACTACAGTTCAAAAATAGCTTATTAAGTTAAATCTTAGACTGAATTGATATTTGTGCCAATTAGGGAAGATTTTCATTGAAATGTGAAGGGTTCACAATGTGTCTCTAAATTAACTAATTCTCAGATCAATGAAATATGTACTAAGGATACATGCCTATTGTGCAAAGAAACCCTCTATCAACTGTGCATGGATGTGATGTAATTTGTTGACAAGTAAAAGGCACTGGATCTTAGACAAATTAATAAATCTCATAAATATTGCATAATTGCAAGCAAAGCTATAATCTATTCTAAATTCACAAGGTATCATAAACAAATCTACCTCCTATATTCACCAAAAAACTGATTTTTTTTGCTTCTTATTCTAAACACTATGTCACATTTCTAATTGTATTTTCAGCACTTTATTTCCTTTGCCTCAATCTCTATAAAATTCATTCAATGTCAGTACTGTTGTGCCACAGTAAATGCTGTGAGCTTAAATTATCACATTTATTCACACTTACACTCCCTAGAAATCTCTGAAATAGTACATTTAAAACCATAAATGTCTTTTTCAACAGTTTGGGCTTTCTGCTCTCTTGTTATAAATTACCAGTAGAAAACACAATGTTCCTTATTTAGCAAAGTCATGAAGAATAAAATCTCTACAAATTATTCATTGCACATTTTTTCATAGAATATTATGTCTAAAAAGACAGATGGTGTTTCCCCTGATTAAGAAGGTCTAATAAATATTATTTATATTGTATTAGCATGACACAAACAGGTAGATTGAACCTGTCTTGGAGAAAATATAGATGCCTGATATTTTCTACTGATGTGCAAATATCACAAATTCCCCCAGTGAAGTTTCTGTAAGAAATACATTTACTTTAATGCCAAAAACACTATTTAATCACAAACTGAGGGAAGCTTATATTGTGGAAAGATCTGTCCAATTGTAAATGTTTAAATTTTAGTTAATAAGAGTATTTAGGAACTGTGCTTCACTAAAGAAAAAAAGCAAGGGTTGTACAAGAAAAATGATGTTAGCATGGGTAACTGAGCTAGGTATTGTCCTGAAAAGGGAAACAAAATTGCTCTGAGAAGTACTGACACACAGTTTCTGTCGTGAGTGAAGGAGACATATTAATTAGCCTACTAGGTAGTCTCAAAATTAAAGCTTAGAAGAGAAAAGTAACTCTTTCTCATGGTGGATTTCAGTAGTTTGAAATGTTTTATTTTCAGAAAACATTTCATATCACCTGCAAAAATGCCCTGTGAATGGAAAAGTCATGGAGTAACCAAATCTAGAATGGTCTGCCAGACTGACTACCTCTGAGCTGAAGACCATGTGAGCAAGCTGGTAAAACACTAGGAAGATCTGGGCAGATCAGTTTTAGAAAGGGGTCTATATCTGGAAAATATTTTGGATTTGACAGATTCCCATGGAAGACCTTGTTGGAATTTGTCCAGTGAGCTGTACTTTAAGCATCTTTTTTGGGAAAAGATCATTGATCATCTGTACTTCTGCTATAGTCACCCAGGGATCAGTCCTTGGGTCTACACTACTGATAATTTTTCTTGCACATCTGACAGAACCATAAAAACATTACTCCTAACATTTACAGATAATGTAAGGTTATGGGAAAAGGTAAATAATTGAAAGAATAGCCCTCACTGAGGCACAGTATTTGACTCAGTAAGCTGAAAGAAGGAAAATGTCATATTTTTCTTTTCCTTAAATGAAGGTGTGTTCATTGAATTAAACTTCATATTAAGTCCACAAAGATTTTTGAGTCTCCTGTTCTGGTTTGTCCTGTTACTGTATTGCTGCCCCATGACAAAAGATTAAGACATCCTCCAAGACCAGTGTGCTCTATTTAGAGAACCCTGGAAAACCCTTTGAAGGTTGGCTTACGAAGAATAGTCATATACATTAACCAGCAGTGCGGCAGTAAGGGTGAGATTTCCTACGGAAGGTGCACTCATACAAATGCACTGGGATGCTAGAAGTGGCCTCACTAGCTCCCCCCCAAAACGTGTCCTGCTGGTTTGTGACCTGGGAAGCTCAGCAAAGGATCAGATAAGTGGTGGAAGGCAGAACCCATGAAAGGAAGTAGAAGGAACCATCCCTTGTGGCAAAAGCAAGCTGCCAGATTGGTTCAGACATCTTGCAAAACCTCAGCCTAAAACTACTGGTTTTAAAATTAGTTTAAGTCAACATAACCTGGTGCTGTTTTCAGAGTGATGTTTCTACCCTCCTACCTACCACTGGCTGTCTGCCTATACTTACCCTTTGCTTTTCCTAACCAAGGATCTATTGAACCTCAGAGTAAATTTTCTGGAAAACACAGTTCAAGCCAAAAACTGACTTTAAAACAAATTATTTATTTTAACCAGGATTATTTTCCTAACAAAATTCATGGCATAACTGCACAAACATTTGTGACAACAAAAATGAGGAGACAAGGTGGGAAGAAATGTCTAGGAATAATTTCTTTGAAAGCAATGCTAATTTATGAGACTTTAAACTGCAGTTTAAGCACAGAGTGAAAAGGGCTTTTGTAACCTTTTGTCATTTAAAAAAGGTATTCTTAAATAGGAGCAGAACTATGAGCATAATATTGCAATATTTTGTCCAGTTCAAATTGAGAAAGTAACTTCAGTGACATTGGGGGCAAAGAAAGAAGCTTTGAGAATCATTAGAGGATGAGAAAATGTGACACAAACAAGATGGCCAAGAGAGCTCAGTCTCTTTATTTTAGTAAAAAGATTATAAGGATTGATTTGATCATAGTCTGTATGTATCACACATACACACACATTTGACTTGTCTTTTGAGTGTTTGACTTTTAATCTCAATATTCTCTTAAAGCACAGACTTTTTTGTGTTTTGTGTGTATGCATACAGGGTATTCTCAAAGGTTTTTTTTTTATTATACTAAGCTGTTTCAATTGCATCATTTTGTTCCACATTAGTACCTAAAACATTTCTGTATTCATACAGTAAACAATTATTATATTTATGATTGAACTTGCATGAAAGAGGTTTGCAAATTATCTATGCAAAAGAAACTTAAACCATTTTAATCACATCACAATTAAACAGAGATCTAACCCATTAATTGAAATTATGATGTGAGAAGTAAGTAAAACACCTTCCAGTCATATATTTTTCTTGAATTTAAATAAAGACGTTAGAGAGGTAAAGCACACACCACAAAATTGTTTTTACTAATACTGTTTTAGGAATCTTTCAAATGTTTTCACTTTGAGGAGGAGTGATAAAGATACTTTTAGTTAACTTTGGTCACTTTGTATAACTGATGTATAAAACTTTATTTTTCTAACATCCCAAAATATATCTCCAAGTCTTTTAACACTAAAGCAAGAATTTCTGCCCAAGAAACTCCAATTAATTGCCACAGCACAGTAGGTTTTCTTCAACATTGCATTGCCATTAAAGATTCCTCTCATATGCTTTAAAATTGACAAAAATCTAAATAAATCCCATGTCTTTCAAATGGAATACAGAATATTAAAACAAGACTGATTTCTAGACCGAGGAAAAATATTCCACATTTTGCAATTATATCTGGACTAGTGAAGTTCTTCTTTTCAACACTTTCAATGCCTATCATTGAACAAACATTAACTATAGGTTAATGAAATTGGATATTTCATTAATAACAAGCAGAACATGAGATATATTCTCAGCATCGTGTTTAGAAATATAATTGTAAGTATTCCTAATTCAATAAAGACAACTTTGTGATAACCTAACATTGCCTATGAATATATTAGATTTTCATTTATTTTGGAGGTTTACTTTCTACAGAATATTAAGAGGAAAATTATACTAAATTTTCCTTTTAAAATGAAATATTGTGGGGAAAGTGAATGGATCTATCAATAACCGAAAGTACTGAATGGAAAAGCTTTCTTTAAGTGCAGGTGGGAAAACATAAAATTGAAATAAGATCATAAATTGGTTTAATAGTCAAAGTGGAGAAAGAACTAAAGAAATTTATACACCAAATATAGCCGGAGACGAGTGACACAAGGTTATTTGTTTATATATTTCACTGCCTTTAAAAACTAGAACAGGGACTCTGAAGTGCTGAAAACATCTTTTTGGACTCACAATGTAGGTTAATTCAACAAACACATCTTCATTTAAAACCATTTTCTGATCAGGGTAACCAGTCCAAAATTACAGAGTATATTGTTTTCCTGAGGATCTTAACTGACACAGAGCTACTACTGATGATAAGAAAGAGCTGAGTTCTGAATTCCTAACTGCTAACACCATCCAAAAGAAGGAGATAAGATGCAACAAAAATGAAGCTGCCTCGAAACATGGGTTTTCCCTTGTTTCTGTGTATTGCTGCCCAGTGTCCAAGGCCCAGTCAACCAACTAGATAAACCTTTCTCATTCTCACCTCTTTGAGAAAAACCTTTGAAAAACAAATCAACCCATGTACTATTAAAGGTGAGAAAATAGGCACCTTAGCCAGTACTTTTTAGCCAGTATTTTTTAAGAAAATGCCTATCACTTCTAAGGGTTTGCAACATTCAGAATAGGGTTGGGCCAAGCAGTTCAAAGTTTCTTTCCTGCCCAAGGCAACCAAATGAGTAGCTCTTCTCATGTCTCGCTGGCACCTCATTGAATCAAATAATATCTGTTATTAACTCTTTAGAATAGGAGAGATCTCACAGGTAAGACCCTGATTATTATATGTGAGATCCTTCCTTTCCTTAATAGTGGCATGGGGCAGAGGAAAGAAAAGCAACAGCAGTCACATGAATCATCAATGAGCCTTAGAGAAAAAAGCAAAAGAGAAATGAGACAGATGCTTCCTTCAAATCTTCCTTTCCTCAGGTTTTAACTTTCTTCAACTCTTTCTTCATCCAGAACAGTTATTGACTCTGCTTTATGCTCCTTCAAGATGCACTCTAGCAAGAAGTAATACATTTGTCTGTACATTTAATATCAAAAACTTGGCTTACCTCTACCATAAACCTCTCCAGAGCTCCAGTTGATAGACACTCTTAAAATACTCTCAGAATACGTGGCAGAATTAGTCTGTTCCCAAAGTGTAACTGTGGACAGTACAAGGCTGACTCTTGTCACCACCAGCCCTGCTCACCTTGCCTGGGCACTGAAGGCCTGGCTGTCACCCTCAGCTCCTGGTTTGCCTCCCCTTGGCTCCCAGCTCGCCTCCCCTTGCAAAGCAGCCCCCTCCCGCCACTCCCCAGCAGCTACCTCAGGGCCAGGACAATAGATTTTTCTTGTATGATCATGTATTTAAAATATTGAACTGAATGCAGCCTATTGGATATATGCACAAAGCCATCCTTGGATTCTTCTTATAGGCACAGTGGAACCGATTTGACTCTCAATGCAACACTAAACAGACAACACTTCATGTGATTAACAGCTATGCTATTGGATGCTTGTGTCTGTGGCAAATCTGGAAAGAATAACTTTTTCAGAGTTGGCTTAAGCAAGCTGGCTTATCTTCTATAACAAGAGGGTCAAAAATAAATAATAGAGTTTGACCAATAGCCATGTATACATATTTTGTACACTTAAGCTGTGTATACGTATTAAAATATCTCTTAAAAAGTGAATTCAATTTTTTAAAGCATGTAACTTCTTTAATTCATAAAGCAAGTAAAATCTGTCTTTTGCTCCTGTAAATTGAGAAAGTGATGTAAAATCAGCCATACCATAAATTAAAGCAGAAAGAACGATTATTTAGCTAATTAAAATAATGTCCCTCATTTATCAACACTTAGCAGTTTTGTCCCTGACTGCTATTGTTCTGGGTACATATGCATACAGCCTTCAGAGCTACTGTAAGGTCAGTCACAGAAAAGAAATGAAGAACAATAATGGGCAGTGGAACTGAGCTTATTCCATGCTCTCCTGGTAAACCATTTGAAGTGTTGGGTGTCTGCAGTTCTACTATCTTATTGTCTTGCACTGTTTGGACTTGTCAGGCCCACCCATTTTGGCTTGATACACCATAAACATTCTGTCTGTGTTTGGAAGGGCTTCCCATCAACTCCTCTCCTTATCACATGATGGGACCTACTCATACAGAGGTCTTCTGGTGAACCACTGCCACATCAGATTCTTTTCACAAAAGCATACTGCTTATATGGCTCGAGCATTCATAGATGTCCAACAGTGAATGCTCAGCAGACCTCACACTTTCTCTGACGGGGCTGTGGGGAAAAATGGTAGCCAGAAAAATTCTTCCAGTCTACATTCTGCCCTCTGTTGTTTCCCGTCACCACATGAAAGAGAGACACTGATAGGCAATGAAAGATGGGATGAGTTTACCTAATGAAACATGATTTCTTTGGACTATTGGCATGGTCACAAGAATGAATACCTTCTGAAATATTGTAGTTCGTCATTATATTTGTCATGTATAAACACAAGGACTTGTGACTTCAGTCTCATTGTTTCAGTTATCTGTCTATCTGCCCTTGTAGTAACTGAAACGTAGGCTTTGCTCATGTCCTTCAAGATACCTGTCATAGCTAGGAATGAATATGTTTATAAGTAGAATCAGAGACTTCTCCTGAGTACTAAGAAATTTGAATATTAGCCAAGAATGAGCACAAATATGAACATTTAGAGGACGGGGACTGGCAGACATCTTTGCCAGAAACCAAGAAACAACTAAACCTTCCAGATTAGACAAATAATAACGAAAAGGCTAGAGATAGCTGTAAGTAGGCTGATAAGAAGCCTGAAAAGGAATACTTGAAAAATATTCCTCTGTAGACATAAATACTTGTAAGGATCCTTGAAAGTTAAAGTTTTGATAAATGTACCTCATTTTCTTGCTTTGTAAATAAGACGGTAGTATATCAGTAGCTAAACATAGAAAATACTATGAAAGGAGACAACTGTGAAAAAAAGAAGGTAGTAATCATCAAAGAATTGAAGATGTAATATGCAGTGCTGTGCATTGCACATTAGATCTACAATAAAGTGATGTTTTGTGATACTCTTTCCTCTTGATTAAAGGTCAAGCCTTCTGTAGCTCTAGAACATGAGAGTTCTGAATGATTAGAAAGGTTTAATGACAGCACTTTTAAAAGCATTCCCATATAAATGTACTGCAGCACCAGCATGAGAACTGAGATGCGAATCAATGATCCTTTCTATTGTTTTCTTATTCTCCACAATGACTAAAAAGGTAAAAGTTCTGATTAACTTCAGTAGGGCTCACTGAAAAATCTTGAGCGGAAAAATAGTGAAATTTTCTCATATAAAATGTCGCTCATTCACATTAGTCCACACAGACATTCATGCACAAACACTGCTCCTACTTAAATCAGTAAGAGCTGGGTGAATAAAAGAGGGTAGATAAGAGAGTAGAACTTGAATCTAGTCTCATCTCAGCTGGAGTCTTTACAAGCTTTAGGAAGACTCCCTTTAGGATACAAATAACAATCAAAAATCAAAAGGAGTTGTAAACAAAACTACACTTTGTTGTTCTGAAAACCTCTCAAATTTATACAGATTTTATAGCTTGTATGATCATGCCACAGTATCTGTACTACAGGTGCCAGTGACTGAAATCTTGATGTAGGACACTAATTAATGGCCTGAGTTCAGAACTATTATCTTTGTGCTTCTCTCTGCAGCTTTCCAGTAATTTGAAAGGTATCATAATGAGCCACTTTGTCTTCACTACTATTTGCCAAACATGTTATCTACATTTTATCTCTTTATTTTAGTGTATAATGTCTATAAACTATGGTAAAAAGAACAGAAAAACACAAAGGTAAAATACACTCATTTGAGATATGATTTCAAAAATCTTACCTTCTTAAATAAATAAAAGCTAAGTGTACCTAAAAAAAGGATAATTGGATGAATAATGTGAGGAATTTGAAGCACTTTTGGGTAAAGAAATCATTAAGTAGAATGGTATCATCCATTTCTAGAGAGTATAAACCAGGACTGAAAAAATAATAATAAGGCTAATTTCTCCAATATGTAAAGCTTCCAAAAATATGTGCTTTATTGCTACGAGAATGTAAAAACTGGAAATATTAGCTATAGCTTAATTTTTTTTTACTGTTGCAGCATGTTGTCCTGTATCGAGGGAAAGCATACTACTTCATTTTCATCTGTGAAGAAAACATATGGTACCATAACTCTTTCAGCTGTCAAGGGCTGTTCATGAAACTGGTCCTTTTAAAGGGTTTCATGTTTCATGTTTCATGTCAACAGCCAATTCAGCAGACTGAATTGCTGTATAAACCAGGATATATTTAGTTACAGGCAATGGGAAGTGAGCAGCAAAAATATCGAACCCTCAGTATACAATTCCAATGGACTTCTGATCAGACAAACCCTTACCCTTGTGAGTTGTGCTATCACATACTTGGCAAGGTGGTTGTGGCCTTCCCCTCCCTGTTTTGCCCTGTCAGAAGAGCCTCAGCAATGCCGTATGACTGCTCCTAATCTTCCCCAAAGAGTTATAAAACCTCTCCCTTTAGTCAGTGTATTTCTGTAAGAGAACTTTTGAGTAGAGAATATTCATATTAACTAGGGTCTCATGGTTGAAATCCCATGCCAAAAGGCGGGAGTTAAATATTTTAATATATATTTTTCATTCAACGAATGCAGTGTATCTAAAGTGCATCTAACTTGCTCATTATTGTTAAAGTCGAAATAATATATAAAAAAAAGAAAATCATGTACATCCAACTTGGGGGGCCAGGGTGAGCAGAACAGATGCTAACAAAAGGAGTCAGATGTTGGGAAACAGTGGTCTGTGTGTTTATGGTGCCAGCAACTGGAGTGAGAGATAGTTTAAGTGCCAGCAGCTGGAGAGACTGCAGTGAAGTGGAATTTAGTGCCAGCAACTGGAGTCAGACCTCGGGTGATTGAGGTCCGTGCATTTGTGGTGCCAGCAACTAGAGCGAGAGAGCATCTCGGTGTTAGCCACTGGAGTCCATGTGCCCAGATGCCAGCAAGTGGAGGGACAAATATGTTTGTATTTACCCCTAACTTGGTGTGCATGGGGGTGCATGTGTAGTTCACTAGCAAACTTCAGGCTGAACTGGATGTGAGCAGGAGGCCCAGGGTCGGTGCGTGGACATTGGGCGGACCGAGAGTCTGTGCTGATATTTGAGGGATCCGCGAGTGTGTGAGTTCTTGTGAGATGAGTGGGTGAAGGCATGTGCACTTTCACTAGTGAGCTTCAGTCTTTACTAGCTGCGGAGAGGGAAGGGGACTCGGCTGTCCAGACTTATGTCTTATATGAGTTTGGGTAGTTAAATGTGGGTTCTGTTGAAGGCAGCACCGTGTCTGTGGCAGTCTGTGTAGCCACTGTGTCAGTGTTGTGTGTGTGTACGTGCGTGTCTCTGGGGTAAGTGCACCTGGCTGAACCCGAAATCTGGGGGAGCAACAGCTGCATCTGTGGGCCTGGGGCAGGGACCCCCAGGTCTCCAGGCATGCTGGGCTAACTCCAGCAGTCAAGCAGGAGGGATCCTCCTGTCCCACTGGAGGTCGCGGCCTTATAACAACCCTTAAGAAACAAGGACCACCACTCAGTTTGCTTTTGATGAGGAGTTGGCATAATTTTCATAGATCAAAGTTGATGTGTAAAAAATATCTACTATTGGCCAGCAGCAAGAACTATAACTTTATCAACTGTAGCATACTGACAGCTATGCACAGTTGCAAGGTCTAAGTTTACATTAGGCTAAAAATGTGGGAGTGACAATTTTGACAGTTATAAAAGCTTTCAATAATGCCATGTGTCAATTACAGTCAGGGATAGTAAAGGCAAACTGAACAGTCTCTGGTACAGTTAACAGTAGTTCCAAGGCTGCCCTCCTGGTAAATCTTATTGCTGAAAGCCCATTATGCACATTGTGAGAAGAGATGTCAGACTGAAGGTAGGACAATTACCTCCTTCATGTTCATAAACATGATGAAAGAACCTTGTAAAACACTTCTTAATGCCCCCCCCCCCCTTTTTAAGTTTTGGTTACAGCACAGAAGGGAAGACTTGTCTTCAGTTCAGGAAATCAAAGGCATTTATACAGACTGCAAGACCAGCTCAGCTATAAGAATATAACAGAAAGAAGAAAATAATGTGTATTTAGAAAAATAATAGGCATAGATTTAAGAGCTCCTGTAAATCATTAAAAAAAAAAGGAAAGAATAATTCTTTCAGTTTAGAAAAATGAGATACTTTAATAAAAGATATCCAGCTAGTGAATAGATGGCAACAGGTAACTGATTTCATCTGAAGTCAGGACACAAACCTTTTTCTATCAAATACACACACATAATTCATGATCCAATCTTGAATAATACTATATACACCCAACAAACACAATAGTATGAGACAGTTTTTCAAAACAAGTTGTTCAAAAATATATACTTTCAAAATGACTAAGGGATTACTACAAAAGCAGATTCCAACATAGCAGACAAAAGGAAAATTACAAAGTTAAAGTTTGCTTGCTATATGGCTATGATGGTCTGCTCAGCCAATATTACAGCAGTCTTAGTGTGCTCAGTTGCAGATCTCTAGATGCTCACATTCACTGAAAGCAACTTAGGTGCCTACTTGCCTAAACAGACATTTATCAGACATGCTGTTCAACAGAAATAACATCTCTTTACAATCGTGCAGTTCATTTAATGGATAAAATGATGAAATATGAAAGTGCTCCTTTTGAATGTGTTCTTTGATGTAATACTAGACATCCATAATGTAGACTGCAGTGAAATGTAAATTATTCATAGATTACCTTATTCTGTGGTTGTTATGGAAACTACATAAAAATGTAAAACTAGTATTCTTCTATACAACATCAGAGACTAATATTGTTGCTAGTAATTTTTCTAGAGTTGTGTTATTAAAAGAGCATTCAGGGACATATGTTACTCAGAAACTGACTTCCTGATATTTACGATATCATATCAGTACAACCTGTGTATGGTTACTCTAACTTTGGTCTACAACTTACATCTTATCTTAAGCTTCCTATACAATTCATAGGGAACTTGAGGCACTTATGACTAATATTCACCTTAGTCAATGTGCTGAGCTGTGGAAAGTCTAAGCCAGTCACCTGGAAATAGAAAAGAGAGGGTATGACTAAAACCCTGTTTCTCTCTCATAGATGGAACTCAAATGTCTTGAACTTCTGCTTCTAAGTCACCTATTCAGATAGGGAGCACTAGACCAGCTGCCACTTCAGTCAATGTGGTGATGATGCTGTTATCCATCTTTTTTGGAGCAACCTGGTAACTAAAAACTTATAAAATAAATGAAGCCTTCTGACTGTCCTGAGAAATGTGCTCCTGACAGCAAGATGTAGGATAGACTGAAATTTCCTTTAAACTGTCACTGCAAAACTGAGAACTCAACATTCCTGAAGTTCAGTGTGTGAGCAAGAGCATGAAAACTCCACAGGTTTCCTCAAGCAAGGAGTCCTTCAATTTAGTTCTCAGGACTGCTTATTAATTAAAGATTCATTTGATAAAATAAATGGAAGTGAATTTAGTAATATATAAAGGCATATTCTTTGTATGCATAGCAACCCAGACCACACAAAAAAAAACTTACTTGTGGGAGCATCTAATTTCTGATTCCTACTAGAAATAGGTGTGAGATAGATACAAGAGTCTTTCAAAGTAGTGTTGATCTGGGCACATTCAATAACATCCTCAGTCGCTTACCTTTTTTGATGAAAACTTAGGTGGCTGCATATCTTTAAGCACAAAAATGATCTGAGTTTTGCGACACACACCCCTGGGAACATCTTCTACTGAAGTGATTTTTTTTTTTTTGGAAAAAAGAGAATTCGGTGGAACCAGCAGAATATGGTTTATGTAAATTTAAATGTATTTGGGCATCTATTCTGCTTCTAGTGCAATGGGTGACTAAGGGCTAAAACATGCAGCTATTTCCTAATTCTGTATTTCTGAAATCGGTCAGCAAATTGCAGCTTGTATGTATTTGGCAGTGAGCTTGTTCTCCATTTCTTAGCTTAATTTCAGATAAGATACCCACTATAAATTCAGAGCAAGTACTAGATGAGAAAGGTGCAACATTGACATACAGTATCAGCAGTAAAAAAAAATAAAAAATAAAAAAAAAAATCACACTATGGCAATTCTTGTTAACTTAAAACACAGACTTGCAGTCTACAAGACACCTGCTAAAACTGCCATATATCATGTAGTGCTATCAGAAAAGTGACCAATTCTGTCTATTACAAAACTCTTAACTAATGGATTTTTCTAAGTTGGGAGTTGATGTTTTAACGTAAACAGGAATGGCAAAGGTTTACTGACAACTGACCATCCCTGCAACCCTACTGCTCATATAAATATGAATAGCTTGACGGAAGTCAAATACATTGTCCTTTTCTCTTATTTAAGGGTAACAATTACATACTTATGCTGAGCTACTGACAAATATGATAGCTTGAATTTATGACTTAAAATACAATGTTGCTGACCCAGAGTGGAATCAGAATATTACAATAAATTTTAATATGTATTCTTCTTGCACTTAAAATCAAATTTTGAAAATTCACAAGTGACATAGATGAATAAGACTTAAACAAAAACAAAATTCCTTAACACCATCTAGATGGAAAAAAGGCATGAATATAAATGATTTAACAAGAATACAAAGGAATCCTAGGAGACTACATAGAGAAAAGAATGAAGACCCAGGGATTTGTCATCATACTGTACTGTAACACTAGCCTCAGTTCAAGAAACAGTGGAAGTGGAGTCATCCACATTAAGAAATATTGCAGGTTTACAGATTCTTAAAAAGAAATCTATGCATTTTAACAACAACATTATCTAGGCTACCTGAATAGACTCCACAAGAAATCATCAATGACCAGAAGAGGCATATCTGTTATAGGCAACTAGTTATAGTCAGCTGGAAAAAAACACAGTCAGCACAATGGGGGGGGAGGGAGGGAGGTAAAACTCAAGAATGAAAGGGAGGAGAATTTCTGTGTAAGATCCTGAATAAGTATTATAGTGCAATACATCCTCAGAGCATTGTGAAGGTCTGGATCAATCAACCACTGCATGATGATCATCATTTTAATCAGCCACATGTGAGAGCCATCAAAAGATTCTCCAGGAACACAGAGCTGGCAGCTAGCTTGATGCATAGGTGTGAAGTGCTGCAGATATGTAGAGAGTAGGTAACCTGATGAAACAAGCTCATCTTCTTCCCTTGAAGTTTGACTTTGGAGGTGGTAAGAGTTTAGCTAGGGACAAGTGAAGGTGTTAAAGCACATTAAAGAGTAACAGCAATCATCTGTGCAATAGCAGGAAAGTTTTATGAGTTAGACTAGTTTCAGGGCTTCATTTCTGTTAAATTTAAATACAACTCTGAAATATTACTCTAAAATGAGGGTGCTGGGCTAAGCCACCTGAAGAGTATTTATAAACTGTTCACATGACTGTTTTAAAGAAATGTAAAAATGTTTTTCTGAAATTAAGAAGTCCTGGTCAGACTACACTTCAGTAACACATATCTTTTCATTTTCATCAGTACTAGGAGAAAAAAATGATTAGGAAATAAAACCAATCTCCACATTTCCTATTTTAGCATGACCACACTTTTTGCTAGGCAGATGTCTGTAAAGACCATTACAACCTACACAATGCCAATGAAAAGAAATATTGAGAGCGACAGCAAGGAAACTTTGCTTTGAAGTTGGGAAAGTGGATTTGAAACTGCTTATGTGGAAAGAGTTTATAAATAGGAAGTTCTAAATTACTCTTGGATTACTCATAAAAAGAAAATTCTATGTTTATTATATAATTAGTAGAGTGTTTGTTATTAACAGGGAAAATCATGTAACAGAAATTCTTCTTTCTCTCTTTTCATTTTCAAGGAAAAACAAAGCCACTGATAGTGAGGGAATTAGGGTTCTGATTGTGGTTCTGAACACATTTGTTAGTTTTTTCTGGCATATTATGGTTAATAATTGTAGATTATGAGGGAAGGGTAAATGCTCTTGGGGATCTCTGTGAAGTATGCATTCCTAATTTAAAATTATTAATAAATTTTAAACTTGCCTAATTAATTATCTTTTTGTAAATTGCATTTTCATCTTCTTATACTCTGCTACCTCTATTCCCCTCCACACACACTCATACAAGACAAAAGGAACAAAACAGAAAAACATGCATCATTTTCTCCTACTGAAATGAAATATATTTTGTATTAAAACTATTAAATTTTAAAAATAAATAGGAATTTTTTTATAGCCACATATCTAGGATTTTTTTATAACACATATTCACTTTTAGCCAATTTATTACAGTTTTCATAGCATATTGGAACCTTTGTCTGCAAGGTGGCTTAAAACCATTATAACTATTATACTTTGTTACTGACTGACTGAAAAAGTTGCTGTAAATATATTGCTCATAATACACTACTATATGAATGAAGGGTAGATTTGCCAGCAGGGAAAAACCTGTTCAGTACCAGGCTGTTTGAATAACTGATTTTTTTTAGCAGTGAACTCACAGAGCAAAATTATATAAGGAGTTATTCTCACTGCAATGTCAGTAATTTTAGTGGAATTACTCCAGAGATGAGTGAGATCCAATGGTTTTAAATTGTATGAGTCTTCAGCGAAGAAGTGTAATGGTTTTGAAAAGTAAGCACCAAAGACAAAATCCTTCTCAGCTACCATTCTTGTGCAGGAAAAATAAATAAATAAATAAATAACAACAAAAAAAAACCCTTTGTTGTGTCTTATCAGCAGGGCTTAGAAGTAAGGATCATGGTGAAGAGGCGAAGACAATTCTGGGCTGGCAGATCTAAGCTGGATCTGGAGGACACTCAGAGGAACAGGTCATCAAAAATACTTGCACTATATTGAATGCCTAACATCCTGCTGCTTAGCCCTGAACTGGGGACTGAGAGTGCTTATAAAATGAAATGCATTAGGCTTCTAAGAATATACCTTCAAAATTCAGCTCAGTAGAAAAACAGTTGAGCTAAATGGGACTGAAATGCAAAGGAAGGTGGGCAAATTATGCTTTCCCTTTGCTGTCCTCTCAGCTGCTGTCTTTTCTGCCCAGAAGGACACCCTCTTCTATATCAGACACTGAACTATAAATACTTTCCTAGAAGTAAGTACAGCAACCTACACCTGAGAATATCAAATAGCCTGTTGGTTAGCACATTTTGGATATGTTATCATATACTTACTTGTAGGAGCCCTTAACCTCAATTTTCTGTTTCCCAGATCACTGGATTATTTGTCTGCCTTTTATTAGCCCCAAAAATACTTAATTGTTTAAGTAGTTCATCAGAAGCAATTATCAGAAACCTGCTTATAAGTGTCAGTAACCTTATGTTTAGTACATTAACCCAAAACATGGGAAATTGAGATTCAGGTCCCTCTAAGGGCTTTGGAATATGGAATGGAGTTTTAGTTACGTGGATCTTCTTTTCCATTGAGCACGTTAGTACACGAGTATTGTCTCAGGGACCAGGAAGGGAGATGCCTGTTCTGTGGCCATGACTTCAGATGTCCAAAGCTTCGCCTTGATCCAAATTATAAACTGTAGAATGACCCCAGAGTTTAGGTAATTTTGATCTTGCCATGAGAGGTTAATGCATCATTTGAGCCCTTACAGGTTTGCCAAGGGTGTAGACAAAGATGTCAGTATATCTTAAAACGGGATTGTAGGTGCTAAGTAGTAGGTGATTAAGTATACAGGTTACTGAGGATCTTGATCTTTGATGACAGGATAGTTGATTTAACTGATATGAGGACATGGCTAAATCCTCAGCCTGTRCTTTTATATGATGAATAGCTGGTACAGCTTGGAAGTCCTGAAATAACACAAATATGTTTGCCTGTGGTTGTTCTAGATGAGAGACAGCTAAAATGCCAGTATCAATTGCCCTGCAGCTGAAGAGGCCAGCATACAACTGCAAGATCATCATTATACATATTTCCTATATTATAACATGATAAACATTTGACACCAAGGTTAAATTACAGATTTCTGAACTCATGAATTCATATTGAACTCTATTATTGCAACAGTGATTAAGCAATAAAGTGTTGGTATCATCAGTAGTGGAAGAAAATTAATGGTCCTATTAACAATGAGATGTATTAAAAGGAATAATGGAGAGATATGCTTTAAGCTTCCTCCCAACCCAAAAAATCTTAACAAGTCAATTGAAATCTTATTCATTCCTTGTGTTCAGTATATGGGAATTATAACACATTATTTATTAATAAAGAATGTGTTTTTCTGAACTTAAGCTGCATGCTGACTCTAATTACAACAACCACATCTTTTGGTCCAATGAAGAAAAACAGAAATTTTCACAAACACAGCTTTTCGGTAGACATGGCTTATGTGTTCAGAAAGTCCTCACTACAACTGTAAACTAAATAAAAATCTATTTAGCCCTTCTGAAAACAATCCAGGGAGAACTTAATCGTCTTTGCATCAAGAAATTGAATATCAACAAACCCCAGCACTAGGATTTAAAAGAAGACCTAGCTGATTTGGGGTTCCTCATGAAGAAYGTGACTTTCACTTAGATCAGTTAATCATACTTCTGTGCAAAAAGTTGGTGCCAATATTTTCATTTAGACTTTATAGATCAAAAACTAACACCCTCAAGCACAGCAGAAATTCATGGCCAATCAAGTACACAAACATAAATTGTATGCAGAGGCCTTTAGGCATTTTATATACTGTACATATACTACTCCCAGGTGTTTTTTCTGAGCACTCTTGCATTCTCTTGTGCTTCCAGAATTTCTTTTTGCTTCACTGGAGATTAAGAATGTGCAAAGAATGCAAGAGAAGAGCTTTGTTTTTTTAAGCATACCATAATGCATACATATATGAATTTGATCAAATCTGACTAAAACTGTTATAATTCAAACTAATGAAATTTGGCATGCATCACTGAACAAATCTTAAAGGTACAAACCCAAAGGGACTTAATTTCTAACAGAAGTGCTGACAGAGCCTTATGAACAAGCATAATTATTTCAAATATATTAAGCAAATACCTTTAATCAACAGCTGAATGGTACCATGCTGTGCTAATTATTTCTGGCTGATGATGAGAAGACTGATTGCAATTTCCTAATTAACTTACTCTTTTCTCTTCTGTAAATTTCTCTACGTTTACATATTTTCTTATTGTGACAATTATTATCTTCCTCCTATATCAGTATTTTTGTGTTATAAAGTCTAATATGCATGTTAAACATATTGAAGAATCATAAAACATCTTCCAAAATTTCAAAAGGGGAAGATTCCCACATTTCCAAAAAAAAGCATTTAATGTGAAAACATGGTGTGCTGTGGTAGTTCTCCAAAAGCAAAGAAATCATACCAAACCTCTGTCCACTCTGTTAAATGGATATTCAAAAGTAAGGTCAAAGGCATTATAGAACCTTTAAAACCAGGAGAGAATACAGCAGATTTAAAGACAAAGAGTTTTCAATTTCATACTATTTTTTCTAGTGATTAGTATTTGGCCCTTTTGACCACTTTTACTGACTTTCTAATAAGGATGAAAGAAAGTGAAATGAAAAAAAAATCACTGGAAACTGTTTTTTTTCTTTTCTGGTTAAAAGTTATCACTCTTTCCCTTAAAAATAGAAGGAAGGAAGGGAAGGAGGGAGGAGGGATTAATTGCCCCAGATCTCATTACTACAATTTCATATTTCGTTATTCCATTAAATGTTGTACCAGTTA
This sequence comes from Apteryx rowi, assembly GCF_003343035.1. Taxonomy (NCBI): domain Eukaryota; kingdom Metazoa; phylum Chordata; class Aves; order Apterygiformes; family Apterygidae; genus Apteryx; species Apteryx rowi. Next base: position 854,451 of record NW_020450241.1, on the reverse strand, counting down.
TGAGTCAGTAAGGAAATGTATGAATAATTTCAATGTATACGTTTGAATAATAATTGTTAATACACTCTTTTGACTATGAACAAAAATATATATTAAAGTCGTAATCTGGGCAGAAGGATTTATGCTTCCTTCCARTAGGTTACTAACGGGATTGTGGTTACTTAAGCCCTAGTTTCTATCTAGGAAGTTCTGTTTTCTGCCTGGACAAAAGTTGATTCTGTCCAGCCACATCCAAGAAGAAGCAATATTTCTAAAAGTCAGATAACATTTGGAAGTAAGTCTTTGAGAGAAGAGTGAGATCAATGTCCTGTTAAGCTCTATTAGAAATCACTGGTAGGAGGGTTTCAATGTGAAYGGGACCTCTGGAAGGTTTGGATAACAAGGTCACAGATGGCTCAAAAATTCCATTGTCTTCTATGAAGGCAAACTAAGTCTGTAGGTTTTACACAAGAACTGGATGCCTGTTTGGGAGGTGAAGCATCTAATGGTTATTTTAATTAGTATTCAGTCATGCTTCAATTGTGCAAGACAGTCTGATAGCTAAAGGATCTGAGAAAGGGGGTCTCTTTCAATTATCTAAGCTGTTTTTACTTTTTTTCTCTCTCTTTCTACACGTATCTTTATCATCTTTGTAACTATACTGTCTATATTTGGATTGAGTACATAAATTCTGCTTTATTGTTAATTTAACCTAGACCTGTGTTATGGGTGAGTCCAAAGGCAACTAGAAAACATTAAAGCATTCCATTCCAATATATTATTCAACCTGGTATAATTTTCCAAGGAAATTTAAATAATATAAAAGTGTAATAAATGTGTTCTGGTCTACAGCACTAGGCAAAGAATACTTATATGAAGGAAAATATTGGGAATACTGCTTGGACCTTTTGTGTCCCTTGGCTTCATGCTGTAACAAAAGAAAAAATCAGAAAGATAACATAAGACCTTTTCAAATGTACTATGATGAAGTAAATCTCAGAAAGCAAATCCTAATATCAGTAAACCTATCTTATGCAAATCTGTGTAAAACTTACAAAATTGTTTAAGGGACCCTTCTTTCACTTTATCATTTCCATACCACTAAGGAATGAATACCCACTAAGTATTATAGCTTATTCACATGAAACAGCAAAATAAAATAAGAATTGACTGTATATTATGATTTCTTATTTCAAAATGACTGGTCCTGGGAGGTTTAAAGATCTCCCCAATCCCTATGTGTCATAGGATRTACTCACAAAAAAACAAGTTAACAGTTGACCACTTATGCTTAACTCTTTATGTTCCTTTTTGCATTTACTGTTGCATAGAAGTCAGCTGTTTATATAGATAGATAGATAGAGAAATAGATATTTAGGTAGACCTCCCAACCAACATTTATATAAGTTGATGAGTCTATGATAAGGTCTCAGGTGACAGATGTCATAAAAACAGAATATGAAGAAAAAGATCCAATATACCAGAAAATTCCCAGATAGACCAAAGAGGAAAAATGAGATGTATCTCAGCATGATAAGTGGTGGCCTCAGCTCATAGCTCAGATATCCAGGGGCCAATTTTAGAAAAGAAGCAAGATCTGTGACTCCTAGGGAATTCTAAAATGTTCTCCTGGGAGGCAACAATGTGTAAGTGTTTCTTGTGACATCAAAACTTGATATTCTAACCTAAGAACCAGAATAACTTTGGAGGAAATGTGTATAATGAAATGAGAAAGAAAGCAGTCCTGGGTTTGACTTGCTTAGAATTAGGGGCACACATGGTAAATATTCTTTAGGAAATAGTTTGCTTTAAGCCAAAGTACACATTGTGCTTAGCCTAAGAAAGTTTGAGTACTACAAATGTTTTTTATATATGTTTAGCTCGTTATATATGCTTAACTTCAGCATCATTCCCAAAGCTGGACTATTCTTCTACTCTTTCTAACAATAAAAATACTTTGGATTTGAGTTTCATGTAACTAAGCTTATAACGACAACTGATTCAGATTAGAAAGCAGGCCAAGAATGTCCAGACCAAAGCCTGGAACTCAGAACCAGCCATATGGAAAACAGAAATCAGATTTCCTTTATATAGTTTTATTAACGTAATATGATTTGCATTTCAGTGTAATCTTTAAGTTCTCAGGATGTTTCTTGCTGGCTGAGTTGAAATAAATCTATCAGTTCTAGTATCTTTATGTCTAGTTTTCATGTTTAAACTCCTTTTGTGCATCCTGCCTGTGATTGTATTATTATTGCTATTCATTTCTTACATTGTTGGAGCATGCAGGTTTCTCAATCAGGATCAGAACTGCATTATACGAACTGTAATGGGAAAATATGTGCTGACAGACTATGCTTTAAAGATCTTTTGATCTAAGAATCTGAGCCAAAGCTCATTAAGGTCACCTGTAGTCTTCCTACTGACTCACTTGATTTTGGATGTGGCCTTATAAAAAGAAACTGTTGGAACAAAACCCCTGCATTAGCAGGTTTGTTTGTTTATTTTTAAAGATGAAGAAGGAAGTAAACAGTGATAATCCCCAGATCAGCCAGGAGCTGAGGAATTTGGCACGTGGGAAATGCATGTTTAAATCTCTCTGAGATTCATCCCGGGGGTGTCATTTTGAAAATGAGCTGTAGGCTGTTTTCAGCTAATCCTCTTTTATATTTTGTCATGGAGCATGGGTACTTTTGCAATGTTTCATTTTTTCGTTGGAATAAAGCATCTCTGACGGGCAAGTGAAGAGTTAACAGGACTGAAGTTTGTCAATTGACATGCAGAAGAACTGATAGCACAAGAGCTGACGTGCACAAAGCTGTTGAACAGAGGACTTAACAGGACTGAAGTCGTCTACCAACCCATATGCGCAAGGACTGATACGCGCAAGGACTGATATGCGCAAGGCTGCGGAATGATTAACAAGCCTGGAGAAGTGAAGTCTGCCACCTGGAACCTGCACGGACCCCCGCGGAGGGGAGAAACAATACGGAGGTGTTGGGGTCTTGCCTCGCTAGCAGGGTCCTCCCAAGCAGACAAACAGACAGTCCTGTGGTTGTGAAACTTGCTAAAAGTCAGCAAAAGCAGTGTTTGCCCAGAGCCCCAGCCGTGTAAAAAGAGACTTGGGAGCTAGGAGAGTTTGAGCAGGGACGGGAACGTGACCTGACCATCCTCTCCGGCTGGACCATGAGTATCCCCCCCCTCCCCTTTTCCTGGGACGCTGGGTTAAGGTAACTCCTCGAGGTTGAGAGCCCTCTCACTAGGGGAGGGAACAAGAAAGCTTTCAAGTAGGGATAAGCAGTCCTTCCAATTAATAGCGCAGTAATCGACGGTTTCGGGTTATCCTTTCTAAATTAGTAACTGCTGGTTTTGTGTTATCCTTCCTAAATTAGTAATCGCATTATTTTAATGGATGTTACTAATCCAAGAACTTGTGTGAGGAAATAAACATTTTTTTTATTATTATTATATTACTGTCTCAGTCGTTGCTATCAAACCTTCATAGCATGACAGCGTGACAGGAATAAAGCATCTCAAAAATTAATATTTTTCAAAAATAGAATAGTTCTTTTTTCTGGTCATGTCTATATAGGCATGTTGAGGAAAGGCAGAAAATCAATTAAATACATGTGAAATAAAAACATATCAGCTAAAAAGCTGGAAAATGCCCTCTTAGAATCAAGGTGGAAAACTTCTATTTATATGATTGTTTTTTAAAAAAAGACAGCACTGACATAAAAGAGACTGGAAGACGAGGACTTAACAATCATCAAGATGGGGGATGACTAGGTACCATATAAAAAATTCAAATATCTGCAATAAAAGAAGAAGATACAAGACAAGAGAAAGTGACGCAGAAGGGAAGAAAGGAAATTGTTCACTTTATGAATGAAGTTCTAATAATTTGGGTACAGTCCCCTTTATTTTCTTCTCACGAGAAATACACATATCCAACCAATATGGCTTTGGTTATTTGGCCATCTTACATTCATACAAGATATAAATGCATCAAGGGGCACACCTACAGTTTTACATATTTGCCAAATTCCTTCACCTGCTTTTGCAGAAAGTTGTGCTTCTTAACAATTTGCCCCCCAAAATGTTTGCTACTTAAAGTGCCTCATCTGCTCTTGTAGGTCTACTAACACGAAAATCTAGGTTGCTGATAGTCACTGAAGTGTTCGCATTGCTTCTTGTATCTCTGCTATGCATTTAACTTTCACAGGATATGTCATATATAGAGTGAGGGTGAGTAGCTCAGCCCTGAAAACATGCCTCTTAGTAGTGGGTCCAGGAGAAAGAACGTACCATCGTCTATGACTTGCTTCATATGGGAACTAATTTTAAACACAGGTAAGTACGAAATAGAACAAGTTGACCTAACTCTTGTGATTGATCGCATTAAAATACCTTGTTGAGTGTGTTTGTCTTAATACACAAGAAAATATATGAATGACCAGCATGATTAAATACCTTAAAAAGTCCTTTAACACAGAAGCTTTTTCTAGAATATCCAAAATTTGTTTCACAAGAGTGGCTGCACTGATTACTGAATGACCTACAGAAATGCAAAAGAGGAAGATCCATCAGTAATTTGTGAGAGTATGGCAGAGTGTGATAATAAAGAACACAGAAACTGGTTTAATAAAAGTGATGAAATACAGCATTTTTAAACATACTGTGAAAATATATTTGTGGGTTTTGAGCCAAATATTTTCCATTTTGTAATGAAAACCATGTTTCATTCAACCATTCTTTCAAGGTTAAAGTCTGTAAAACTACTTATCTTTCAGTATATCAGAACTGCCGTTATTGGTAAATCGAGAAAGCTTTACTTACTGATATTGCAGTTTCTCCATCCCCACCAATATCTGTTTTTACATTTTAAAGATTATCTAAAAAATCTGTAACTGACTTTATGCTTAGATGAATAAGTAGACAATGCATGTACATTTGTGATATAAAAAGAACAGTGACTTGACTTTTGGATAGTCTTCAGAGTTTTGCAGAACCCTTCCAGGTTTCATCACACAGGGATTGAATTTTTCTTGCAAAGAATCTTAAAAAAACTAAAATCCCTTTCTCAGTCAAGTGATCAATGTCTAGAAATGTGACTTTGTTCATTAAGTATATGCCTGGAAACATAATTCCAAAAAATTTTTATATATTTAGGATGCGGTACTTCTTCAACAGTTGAAAAGTCTGTGCCTGTCGTAAAATAGGAAAGCTGGTATAGCTGAATTTATGTATGTAGTGTATTGAACGAACCAGAAAAAAAAAAAAACCCACTATGCTAACAAATTCTACTAGTTCCCTATATATTTTGCAAGGAATATAAAAAGTAACACAGTAACATGGAAATATGAAGATCTCTTACTACATTACAGTACATTATAGTAAGAAGACACAGCTGGCAACACCACTGTGAAAGCAGTTAAGTTATCCAAAGGAGAGCATGAAAAGACAACAGGTACCACACTSCCATTCTTTTCATCCAAAAGAGACGATCTGTGAAAACACAACAGTGTGACAAATAAGCTGATGCTGAACTTATTTGCGATTCTTTCATTAGAGCAGGGATTAATTAAAGAGGATGGGCCTGCCCCTCCCTGCCCTTAGGCAAGGTTTCAGAGTACAGGTCTGATCCTGACACAGAACTGTAACTACAACTCAAAGTAATTCTCACATAGGTCTGTAGAAACAAGGGAGGGATAAAAGGGGCTTTCATGTCCTTCTGCAGTGTTTCCATATTTACTTTGTGTCAGATATAGTCCTCTATATTTTTTCTTCTTGGAAACATGTGAGCTGGATTCTGTAAAGATGTTGTTTAAATAAAACCGCCTGCCGTCCTCCAAATGCTGCAGCGTGCTAATCTGGTTAACCTACTGTTAACCAGGAGGTCAACAACTTCCTGAATAGCTGAGACAAAGCCCTCAAACTACCCTCTGACTTCTTTCTTCTGTAAGCTGAACTTCTGCTTTCACATTCTCTTGCTGCAGTGACTGTAAATTGGGCTATCACATATCTCACCCTCTGAAATGGCAAAATGACATTTGAAGTATGATGTTTCTTTACAGATCTAGATTCAGGGGATGTTTTACCAGATGTTAATTCATGTTTCAAGCTATGATTGGAAAAGGAGAAGTCCAGTCACTGGCAAAAGTGCCACAGGAGCAGCAGAACTTAAAATCAAAGTTGAAATCAGCATGTGTTAACAGTTATAGAGAAAAACAGTCCTACAGAACTGTCTTCTGTCTTGCTTCTGGCCTTGGTCAACTTCAGCCCATCTGAACTATAGTTTGAGCTAAGTGAGAGAATACTTATTTCTTCAGATTGATATGCAATAGAGCAAAGGATCTTTTTGATCTTGATTTTTTTTTTCTGTGTTGGACTCTGTGGTTACTTTTTTGAATTGGAGCATAGTAAATGCTATAGCAGTAATGAGACAGACATTCTTGATACAAAGTGTGTAGAAAAAAAAAAAAGAAAACCTTTGGATTAGAATCAGACAATATTCACTGACATTCTCAGGCTCAGTTGTTTTGAGGAAGACTCTGCCTTGCTTCCACGGGGATGCCAACTTTGGTGATAATGCACTCCAGGAAGTGGGAACAGCCTTCCCCAAATACAGATTTTCTTACATTTAGGCTACAGAATTTTTCATGAATGATAATGGTGATACTTAATGCAATTGTCAAGGACCGTGAACATCATCAAGACAGCAAAGAACCTTTTTCTTTTCTTCCCAGATAGACTCATCCTATTCTGAAAGATTAGAAGCATGAAAAATTCTAAATCATTGGTGTTTCTACCCTTTATTTCCTGAAAAGAATGAAATAACAATGAGAAAATACTTTTCCAATAAACCAATTTCATTAGGTTTGGTCAGATCAGTAACATTTTTATTATGGTCGAAACTTTTTTGCAGGCAAAAAGAAGGCACATTTTATATGAGGAGTCAAAAATGGATCATTAGATTAGTTAATTTTTTAACAGTCTAATCAAAATACAACAAATAGTTATTATTAGTCTAGTCACATTAATACTGACACTTATAGTGCAAATTATCTAATTATTACAGAAAAGCCTTGTTAATAATGCAATAAAAATTGCTATACATGAACTTCTGAGTATCTACATCTTTTCTCCGGTATCATATTCATCCATTCAATGTCCCTGTGGGTCTTAGAAAAATGGKAGGTTTGGGGGGTTGCAGTGAATTTTTGGCATACTGACATCTTCACYAGGAAGAGTACGATGTTCATGGTGGCACTTTTTTCTTTCTCAGTCTTAGATTCACTACAATTGTCTGCTTCCTTGTTTTCTCTTGACTTACTTCCAGTTCAAAGTTGTACTCTTTGCTGTTCTTTTTGTTATCCCTAAAAGTGCTTTCATCTGATTCACAATGTCACGCTCCTGTGGGGACCAGTAAATGACCATTGTGGTTTGTGTTTATTGTCTCAGCCTGCATTCTTTTGCTACATTTTCATTCTAGGATCATAAATAGGTCACTCTACACAATATAACTACTTGTTATTAGTTTACTAATTAACTATAGGTGTTATAATCCAAAACTGCACAAAGATAAACTAAAGCAAAAACAAATTTAGGCAATAACCTCTGAGCACTAGACAGTTGCTATTGCAGCTAAAATCAGGTAAAGACAACGCAGCTCTAGATAAGTCCTGAAACTTTGTTATGTCAACACAAAGCCTGTGGGCTTTTACTAATAACAGCAAAATCCTATTTTCTGGGTGAAATTTCAATAAGGCAAAGAATGTCCTTGAACATATTCTATGAAGGCATTCTTGCGTATTTCACCAGCTCTGAGCTTATAAGTTATGTCACATGTTGCTGTGACAACATTTGCAGGAGACTGACATTTTTCTTGAAATCAGGAGGAGGCTTGTCTCTCTCATTCAGTTCTTTTGGGAAGAGATAAATGTTTGTTAAATTAATTTCTGATAGAATAATATGGTCTCGCTTCTTCAGGGAAAAGGATGAGAGACAGAATGATGTCTCTAACCTGTAACCCCATCAGATACAAGTCAGACAGAGTTGGACTGCCCTGCTTCTGGCTTGTTTTGCAGTTATGAGCCTTGCACTAAATGCACAGGACTAAGCCTACAGGTGATCTAATCAGCTTAAAATAACTATTTCTGGAGCTGTTTTTTGTAGACAGCAGCATTTGAACTTCTGGCTTTAGTTCATACAGATCCTTCTACGTTGCAGAACTCTGTGAACATGTTCTCATGGTTTCCACTAGGACACTGCACTAACACTAGATAAGGGTTTCTTGTTTAAACAAAAAACACCTATAATGCCCTGGAAATTGCTTTTGATTATCTTTCAGCCAGGCAGCCAAATAAAGTCAAAAATCAAGCTAAAATCTTTATTTTCTCTCTGAGCTGCCATGATCTAGAAACCTGGATGTATTTTTTTGAGTACAGTGAACTGATTTATGAAGCAGATTTCTGGAAGTTCCAGGGAACAAATTAAAATGTGAAGTACTCAGGTTTATACTAAGTAGCTATGTCTTGAATACAGTGAATTACCAAAAGCCCAAATCTGGCACAAGAATTTCCAGCAAGCCACCTCCGTCGCAGATGCTTTTCCCAGCATAGGCTGAGAAGGGAAGCATAGCAGTGTTAGAAAAGGAAGGGAAAGCCTTAAATCTCTGAGGGAAATTAGACAAGGTGCATCAGAGTGGGTTGAGACCACTTCCCATGTTTGTAACAAAAGCATCGTCCTTTCAGATTTATCCAAACATCTAAAAATTACAGAGGTTTCATTTCCCTTTGTCAGAATTGATGGTTCCCATTTTTAATACAGTGTGGAGCTTTAAGTTGAAGCAAATCATTAACATAAACCAATTAATTTGTCCAGTTTAGGGTACATGTTTACAATGTCTGCATTTGACCTGTAAACAACATACCATCCACTTGAGTCCTTACAGCATACTCTGTAGCTCTTCATTTGTCTATTTTATAGATAAAAATGGTGTCTCTGTGTCTGAACATTATGTAAATATGTCAGGCGGAGAATACCCAGTAAAGTTATTGGTGAGGAAAAAGGTTGAATGTTGGGTTTGTTCCTCTTCTACAGTGCTTTTGAGAACTTCACTTATAAAAAACACCCAGTAGAATACTAAATGTGGGAAACTCAAATGGCATATAGAGATATAAAAATACACCATCAGGTGACAAAAAAGGAAATTTGAATGTAAAAAAGGGTGAATATAGTTATTTATTTAATGCATGTACGACAGCATTAAGAATAGCCAAAAATGACATTGCTAATCAAAATGCAGTCAAATCATGCTGAGACTAAACTTTTGGATGTTTTCAATCCTTTTGTGTGTGTGTGTGTGTGTGTCTAGCTGCTAGCTGTTATGTTGTATTACAAACAAAAAGTACAAAAAAGTTAACACCTTGGTTTATTTACTTTCTTCTTCTCCAGAAAATGACATTACTATTGATGGACAGATCCCACTGTTTTTCTGTTTGCTTGTTTGTTTTTCCTGTCTTGTGGACTAGGTTTGAAAAATACAGCAGGAATGTAAAGTGTAAAAGTGTCCACACAGTTGTCCTCATATGAGGATCCAGTGTTGTAGGGGAAAACCTTTTTGAAATACACATGCAGTAGTTTATCTGAAAGAGAACTCTAACCTTAAATATTATGAGAAGCGTGAATAAAGCTGGTATGCGGATGACAGTTCTCTATGTGAGAGCATACCAGTTTTACATAAGGCAGAAAATATAGATACTATTGTGCAGATATACTCTTTCTGAAGTATTATACAAGGCAATGCAAATATAATAACAATGAATGGAAGTACCACAAAGAAAAATAAAGTTTTTTTAAAGCAATCATTAAGTTACCAGAAGGAAAGGAAGGTGGAAGAATCTTAACAAAGAAATAAAGAGATCCCTCATATATCTACTTATAAAATACCTTGACATGCAGATATGATGATGAGAACATCATAATACCCCTAAAAGATGGATGCAGTCGCAATTTAGTCAATCTTGTTTTTAATGACTTATCTTCTGCCAAAATCAGTAGTGGAATTAATTGTTTCAAGCTGGGTTTCTGATTAAGATTTATTCTTATGCAACATGAAAAATAGGAAATGCACCTTAGACATCATATATTCTGGGCAAGAAATACATGAATTTCAGACATAGAGAAGTTTATATGGAAGATTGCCCTAGTGAGCACCAAATATTATTCAATGAACCTGAAGAAGATTTTCTTTTAGTTAAGATGAATGATAAATATTTTTTTCTTTGCCAAAGTCTAGCTATTTGTTTTAGTCTGGCACAAAGACATTCCTAATTTAACAGCTTCCCTTCTACAGTACTGTGCAGACCCTGTGCTTGCTACATATCCTGCTGACAATATGATTCATATACGTGTAACATTGGCAATTAAAAATGTGGTTTCCCCTGGCACCCCAGGGAACAGTATGTGAATTCATGGTGATATTTCCAGTCAAAGAAATTCTCCTGTTAAAGGTAATTAAAATTGTTTTCATTATATGTCAAACATCAGCAAACTCCCAGTCAATTCAAAAGCCAATTAAATTAGTTCCTACCACATATGGACTTCCAAAAATCATAATATAGTTAAAAGCCCTGTTCATCGGACAGATCAGTTGCAGTTGAGCTACTAAATATTTGTGGCTCATAAATCCATCTTTCTGAACAGAGCTACTGCCTAATAAGTGTCTGAGTTATTTTAAGGAAAAATGTTACAGAAAGGTTGTTTCAAATGATAGATGAACAGATACTCCTAGGTTTCAGGAATCTCAAAGTAATCATGTTCCTCAGGGAAAGAACTTTTTTGTAAGGTCATTCTTCAGTAATGAAGTAAAGAACTGTATTTTTTCCTGTTTATTTTTTTTCAGGAAGCTGGTGGTTTTTTTGAATACTGAAATAAAAACAAACTACATTTGAACAACACAGTAGTACATATGAATAAAAAATACATATAGAAATATCTTCTAAGTAATACATGAATATGATAAATAAAAGCATGTGCTCAGAACACCTGTGCCTAGCCAACTGTCTCATATACAGTTAGATAAATGGACAGATTTGACAAGGATATATTATGAATGAGAAAGTAATTAGTATGAGGGTCATTTTTCCTTCAGAACTTCATCTCTGCACTGCTATTGTGGCTGACTCTTCAAATGGGGAAACATTCTAAAAGGTGTAAATATAATAAAACATGATGAGCCATGTAATGTGCCACTCATTTTTATTCCCTAAGGGAAATCATGCAYGAGATACTCATGGCCCCTTGCCTGAACTGTTGCTCACAATTTATATGGTTGGTTCTCATTTATTCTATCATATATACAATCTTACAATTTTATATTATGCCTTTTTCTCATTTCTTGTCCTTCACCTTCTGTCTTTCAAAGACTGATGGAAATTAATGGCCAATTATTGTTTGATAAATCTGTGTGGCTTGTTATTGTTAACAGTCATTACTTCCTCTAATTTGGGCATTAAAAACTGTCCAGGAAAGAAAGTCAGCGTTTAAATCCCTTAAAAATCAGTGTGACTGACCAAAGCAAAACCTTTTGAAATAGTTCACCATTGAATCCCACTAGGAGACAACTAGTAAAACTACCTGGAAATCTTAATCATGGAAATTCAGAGATTTTTTGGAAAACAAAATGAAATAAAACAAAACATTCCATTGCTAGCAAGGCCAAAGATGAGCATTCTAAAAAAGTTTGAATTAAATATTTTCTAACCTAAGAAACATTTCTCCTCAGGATAAGACCAAATTTCCAGGACGTATAAATTAGTCAGACTAGAAAAGTTCATACTTGTTAAAAGATCCACCATTTTTAGGTGTATGTTTTATATACAGGTGATGAAATGCAGCAAGCCCACACCTCCCCTTGTCTTCCTCTTGTTACTGATGTATTTAAAGAAGCCCTTCTTGTTGTCCTTGACCTCCCTCACCATATGAAACTCCAGATGGGCCTTGGTCTTCCTAGCACCCATCCCTGCATACTTGGACAACATCCCTGCATTCCTCCCAGGTTATCTGTCCTTGCTTCCACCTCCTGTACACTTCGGCAGGTGGGTGCCTCTGTCCCCTGCAGCAGGCAGTCACCCCCTACTATCATTCACTGCTTCCTCCGGGTGCACCTGCGTGGAGCTGGGTCCATCAACCCGGTTGCTTCACTTGAAACCATGCACAGCTCCTCCTCAGCCTGGAGGGCAGTGAACCTGTTTATCYGCTGCAAGCCTTCAAGAGGAGCAGGAGCCTTCCTCCTTGTTCGAGGAGACACCAGCTTCCAGCCTTCGCCTTCTTCGGAGTTACCGCTTACAGTCCCGCAAGGCACTGACTCCACATGCATCTCCACTGCCGTTGGGGGTTGGGGCTCTTGAAGCTGTAGGGTCTCTGAGAATATCTTCTCTCCCTCTTTTTCATCCTTGTGGATGCTACGCAGCCTGCTGACTTCCTTCCATAACTCCTTGCCCTGCTGACACAACTCATCAGCAGTACATCTTCAGCACAAAGGATGACTGTCAGCCCCAGGCTCACAGGGAGGCCCCCGGCACTCCCTGCTGCCTGAGATTTGTGGAGCTGCATCCTCCACTGGAAGCTCTGTCTGGGTGGATGCCTCTGAGAGGGCAGGGAAAGCAATCCCAACAGCTACTGGGCAACACGCCCTGGCGTGTGTCACAACCATATCTGAGAGAGCGTATGCTGCTCTGAAGGGAGTCAAGGTCCCCTTCTCTACACCCTTCTGCATAAACTGCTGCCTCTGTTGGCTGCGCTCCGGGAACTGGGCTCTAGGCCTGGCTCTTCTCTAGGCCTCTCCCTAGCACTGGCTAACAGGGTGCTTGACCGGCCCTAATCAAGGCTGAGCCGGAACAAAGGCCCCCACTCCCTCTGATCAGGGGCAACCCACGGAGATCAGCAGCAGCAGCTACACCTTGCTAGAGCTTCCCAGGAGTTAAGTTAAGGCCGCCTGTGGCTGTCCTTACCTAGCTCTCCTTAGCTGTCAGCAGCAAGCACCCTTCAGTCCCTCAGAGGGTCCCCAGACATCCCTCACAACCTCCAACAAGGTTCTAAGCAGAGCCCAGACACTGCTGAGCAACCTGCTGCGTCTGTTGGCTGCTTCTGTTAGCTGCTTGGATGGCTCCTGCTGGGCATCTCTGGCACATCAGTCCACTGCCAGGATGGCACACAAGCCCTGAGCCCAGGGCAAACCGGGGTCCCAGATACAGCCCGTGGGGATGGAGCACAGCAAGACCCTCTCCCCCACTCCTGTCCACTCTCCCCCAGGCCCCCTGGTCTCACAGCAGGGCTCCGTGCACACTTGGGCTCCCAAAGCACAGATCAGGCAGCAGGGCCCAGGCGCTGGAGCAGGGCGAGCTCTCACTGGCACTCTCTCAGGGCTGGAGCTGCCAGGAGGCTCTGGGCAGAGGGAGGCTTTGCTGGGGCACTGGAGGGAAATGGTCCCATGCACTGAAACCCTTCTTCCTGGGGCCCTGGCTGGAGAGACTCGATCCTGTGCAACGTGCTCTGGATGACCRTGCTTGAGCAGGGGGGTTGGACTAGATGATCTCCAGAGGTGCCTTCCAACCTCAGCGATTCTGTGATTCTTCCCGGGGCCCTGGCTGGAGAGAGCAATGAAMCCCCAGTGAATGCCGATGTGCGGAAAAGCGGCTTGCCCCAGGGCTCCGCTCCCACCCACCAGCAGCCCCTCACGCCAGCTCCGGGCTGCACAGTCTTGCCAACATCCGGAGAGAGGTCCCATCCCCAAAACCRGCCCCCAAGAAAGGCAAAGGAGGAAGAAGCCAAGGAAGAAGTGTGCGGTCTCCCAGCGCAGCTGAGATTGGCTGCAAGTTTTATTCTCATGGGGACTGGGTACTGGTGCCCTTGTTTGGAGCTGGTGCGCAGCTCATCCTGCGGGGTCTTCACRGCCTGCTGTAAGGATGTTGCARCCGTCGTAACAACCTGGAGCRACCCGTCCTTCGGTCTGGCCCCATCTGGCCTGACTGGCTGCTGCTCTCAGGAGCTGGGGAGCTGGAGGACGGTGCCGATTGCGGCTGGCTGCTGGTGCTGGTGGCRGCCAGGTCCGACTCCRCRCTGGGGGCTGTAAGGCAGCTGGAGGATGAGCCTGATTCTGGCTGGTTGCTGGTGTTGGTGCCAGCCAGGTCCGACTCCGCRCTGGGGGCTGTAAGGCAGCTGGAGGACAAGCCCGATTCTGGCTGGCTGCTGCTGCTGGTGCTGGCCAGCTCTGACTGTGCACTGAGGGCTGCAAGGAGAAGCGGCAAGGTCAGCAACAYGGCCCCAAGCCCCCGCAGCCAGAGAGGCTGGAGCAGTGCCCCCAGCCCTCCCGGRGGCAGAGACGCTCTTCAAGGCCATCCCGGAGGACCCACTGCCAGGTCTTGCCTGGGCCCTGGCCCAAGCCCACGGGCACCTGGGCGCTTTGCCTCTTACCGGSGCCCAGGCCGGCACACCCRTCACATTCCCAGGTGTCACTGGCAGTGCCCAGGGCCGAGCAGCACCGATGGGTCCCTTTGGAGGCGCAGGAGGAGCACAGCAGCAGCTCCCACGGCCTGGGGAAGCAAAGGGGTTGGTGGCGGTGGCAGGCAGGGCTGGCAGCGATGCCAGGAAGGCAACCATGGGCAAAGGGACGGGAGCAAGGCAGTGCCCGGCAGAGCTCTTGTGCTCCCAGAGCCCTTGGTGAGACCAAGGGCCCCAGCAGAGCCCCAGGAGCACCCTCCACTGCTTGGAGGACTGCTTGGTCAGCACTAGTGGGGGGCATCCCTCCCGCCCTGCCAGCTCTGCATCCCCGTACCAAAGGGCTGTCCCTTTCCTTGTCCCCATCCCCAGGAGGGGGTTCCTCCACCTCCTCRCAGGGCCTGCAGAGAGCTGGCGGGACCAGCATTACGGCATCTGCCGCCACACCGGCAGCTGTGACATTGCTGCACTGGTGACATACCCGCTTTCCTCTGCCTGCTCCCTGCCTTGCCTAGAAAGGCACTGGCTGGCATCACACCGGCTGTGCCTCTGATATAATTCTTCGTAGCCCCCGTCTTCCTCCCAGGCTGGTGTTCTGCAGGAGGAGGAAGGGAAAGTCATGGACTTCCCRTGCACCGCACGTCAGGCCAGGAGTGCCTCCGGAGCCCTTGGCCTGGCACAGCTCTTGTGCCCTTCTGTCTCGTGAGCCCGGCAGATGGGCAGCAGGCAACCCACCTGATGGGGACTAGGATGCCCATTCTTAGCATTTCTGGGAGAAATTTCCTTTTATTATTGCACTGGGGGCAGCGGAAGCAYGACCTGCCGGCGCGGACTGCCTGTCCCTGCAGGAGAGACACAAGCAGCGTTAGCGGGGTGCTGCTGCTGCTGGACACCGGCCGTGCCCACAGGGCGAGGGAAGGGCCTCCTACCTGGATGCAGCCCYGGTGGAACCAGGCGCCTTTGCACGCGGGGCACACCATGGTGTTGTGCGATATTTTGTCACCCACGGGCTCCAGGCAGATGATGCAGGTGGTCTCCGCATCGGGACGTGCCTGCACTGTCTGCTCTGGGCGGTGCTCCCAGCAGAAGGACCTGGGGAGAGGATGGCAGAGAGGGGCAAGGTCAGGAAGCACCGAGGCCTCCCACGGTCACGGAGAGGAGGGCAAAGGGGGCACAAAGGAGCCCTCCGTGTCCTGGCTCTGGCAGGCCGCTCGCAGGTGTCGCTGCGGGGCAGGCAGGCAGGCAGCTTCCTCGGCTGCTTGGCCAGCGCTGGCAGGAGAGGTGCCGAGGCAGGGAGGCTGCGGTGCGAGGCCCGACAGCCCTTACCTGAACTGCCTGAAGAACTGCGTGACGCAGCCGTGCTCAGAGGCGCAGGGCAGGTGGAAGCTGCGGCTGCAGCCCTTCTCCTGGCAGCTGATGGACGCCCCCCTCTCACCGCAAGCAAAGCAGCACTGCAAAGAGCACAGCCCCCTCCCGTCAGTGACACGCACTGGGCCTCCACGGCCAGCCCCACGTCTCCAGCAAAGGCCCCGGGGTCTGGGCCCTGCTGGCTCACAGCCCCCACATCTACCTCACGGAGGAGGTGTCTGCCTACGCTGGAGCTGCTGGGGAGCTGCTGGGAGCAGGAACGTTGGCCCCGGGAACTGGCATTTCTCTCCCACAGCACAGGCTAAGCTCCCACGAACAGGCGTCCCCAACCCTGTCAGGTCCTCACCTTCTGGGCTGCGCTCTTGATTTTCTGCTTGATCTCTGCAGGCCAGAACCCGCAGATCCCTTCCTCCTTGGGGCCTCGCTGCAAGAGCCCGCTGGCAACRTACTGAAAACCAGAAAAGTCCAGGAGCTCATGAGGTCGGCGAGGCAGGGYGCGTTGCTGGGGAAAGCCGGCGGGAGCCCCAAGGGCAACTCACCAGGCAGCACTCATGCAYGCAGAGTCCTTGCTGCTGGTGTTTCGGCCYGCAGATATCCGAGCTGACATCTGCCCGCCGACACAGCATGCACGCTGGAGGGCAGAGAGCAAAAGCACCCACCAGTGAGCACCCCGCCAGGGCCGGGGGAAGCGTTCCGGAGAGACTCCCGGCAAGGCCCTGCTCTGCCCCGGCCTTGCCAGTGACGGGCAGGGCCGGAGCTGCTGCAAAGGCGCTTCGTGGCTTGGAGAGGACAGGGGCATTGCCGGCAGGGATGTCCCAGCAGGTGCCCGCGCCCCAACCTGGGCACCCCTTGCTGAGGAGAGCAGAGGCTCTGCGCAGCAGGGCACGCGGGGAGCTCCCGCCTCCCCCTGCCACCGCTCACAGACCRTCCCGACAACACCTTCGCCAGGTGCAGGGAGCTGTGGGGATGGAGGCGTCACCCTCACCGTTCTCCCTCGAGTCGGGAGCCTTGCGCTTCATCGCGAAGGCAGGGCCAGACGACTGAGCGCTCCGGAGAG
Source organism: Apteryx rowi (assembly GCF_003343035.1). NCBI lineage: Eukaryota > Metazoa > Chordata > Aves > Apterygiformes > Apterygidae > Apteryx > Apteryx rowi. Next base: position 837,542 of record NW_020450241.1, on the reverse strand, counting down.
TCCCGGCCACCACAGTGCCGAGGTTTCTCTTCCACACGCCGCTCTGCTGACCCTGAGGGAGAAGCGGGACCAGGGTCACTTTGCAGCACGGGACACAAGAGCCCCAAGGCAGGGGCACCCGCTTCTCCTCGGCACCGCGCGCCAGCCCCTGCCTCCCTTCTTCCAGGCCACTGATGAAGAAGTTGAACAGGGCTGGACCCAGTACTGACCCCTGGGGGACACCGCTAGCTACAGGCCTCCAACTAGACTTCGTGTCACTGAACGCAACCCTCTGAGCTCTGCCATTCAGCCAGCTCTCAATCCACCTCACTGTCTGCTCATCTAAGCCACATTTCCTGAGTTTACCTAAATTATTTATTTGTTTTTAGTATTATAAGACCCTCATAGTCAAGGATAGGTTATGTAGTACTCTAAACACTGATTCTGGGCAAGAATCTCATCTTAAATAATGCACTGTCCAGCAGGATACAAAAACCTAATCAGGCGTCAAGACCACTAAGTGGCAGGTCCTACACAAAATCGTGTCATGAAGAGACTGCTACAGCTCCAGTGAGCTTGTTATGTTAGGTCATGGATAAACAAAAATGGAAAAGGTGAGTGATTTTTAAAACTTGAACGATTTTACTGAATTCAGGGACATGCCTATTAGTAAAATTTGGGTTGGTTATAAATGCTCACAAAATGAAGCTCATGTTAATACAAGATGTAACATACTAGACAAAAATCTTAGAAAAGAAAACTTTTAAAAAAACCCCTAATATAAATTATTAATAATTTCTGTCCAAAACACTGGCTAATATGGATCAGAGAATGGTGGATAATATGTGAAATGATATGCTCTGCTCTAATATAGGAAGTGGTACACCTCCAAATACATTATACCTGAAATTATTTGTGAAATGTCTAGTACATACATAATGAAGTAGTTCCTTGTAACGGTAGTACTTGTCCTCCAGACTACCGGGCCAATTAAGAATTCTAGGATCTGTTGATTCAAATAAAATTAGAACATGCCAAATTATTTCTATCTTAGACTCAAAAAAGATTCAGTAGGTATTGTTATAAAAGCAGAAAATAACATTTTACTATTCCTGCACACCATAAACTGGAGAAGTATACAAATGCAGTATACAATGCAGGGAGGAACAATTTGAAAAATGTGTTTTTGCTCAGGGTGGCAAAGAACAAAATGTGAAATGAAAACTGTTAAATGTTTCTTAACTTATACCTTACTGTTTTCAAGCTTATGATAATGAAGAAATTTGATCAAGCTAGATATTAATAAGTTAAATTATCAAGCAAGATATTAAAAAGTTTAATGAGTAACATGAGATTTGTTTTCCACAAGAGTCAAACTGTGACAAATGTTCTGATTCATTCATGAAAGTTTCTTGTTACAGATTTTCATTCATACTATATATGCTTATAAAAAAGAACATCATCCTGTTTAAATGAGGTGTCTTTTATATAGATAAAACTATCCATTATGACAGTTTTATTTTTATAATCTAACAATTGCAGGTTAGTAGAAGGGAAATGACAAGACCTTTTACCAGGGATCAGAATAAGAATGCTCACATTTGACATCATTTTCTGATCTGATATACCAAGTTGTGGTTCTGATTGAGAAGAATGAGTCATTTTTGTGAAATATCTCTTGATCTCGGTTAATCATTCACATTGGCTGGCTGTACAGTGTTTCATAATTTACAGACTGTGTAGAGAGAAAGGTGCTTGTTTCATTTCTCTAGGTGCATAATGGATGAGAACTGAAATGATTCAGATGGCTGGACACTAGAGGGATGTTACTCTGCTCTAATATGTTACAGATACCCTGCAAGTAATAGAACAGGAACAATGTGCCATTGTCCAAAGTAGGAATTTAAGCTTTAGTAAAATTCATCAGGTATGTCAAGTGCGTCCTGTAAAAGCAGACATGAGGTAGTTATCTTCTATCGACCAACATAAATCAGACTAGAAGTGCAGCTTCATGCTGCTTGAATGGTGTTTTGATTCACAGCAGCCTACCATATCTTGATTCTTGAAAGACACTATCTACTTAAATATATTATTAAAAATAAAGAAAACCACTACCAACAAAAGCCTCCAAAGCTTTCTGCAACATGTAACTCAACCGTCTTCACTGCTGAAGTGAAAACATTTTCAGAATATAACTGAATTGTCTCTGTTGCCTTAATTTTATTACTTTCTAAAGTGAGATTGTCACAAATTATGAAAGATAAATTGCTTTTTTCTTTTGTCCAGTTTGAATAGCATTTTCAATTTTTTAGTTCTGCAGAGTTCAGTATTTTTATAGTTCAGTGGAACTATTCCACATTAAAATGGTGTAATTAAAAAAGAAAAATCAGACACAGATTCGGATATCCTCACTCACTATGAATATGACATTCTTTGAAGAGACTCTGTGTTTTCACTGGAAATACTCGCTTAAAATCCTGCTAAATCAGACTACAACTATCAAATTCCACCCTGCAGACATAAAGTGCAAAAGTGTTACTCATAATACCTAAATAGTAAAAGATGTGAGACAGAAGATTTTTTCTTTAAAAGTACTTCACACTTTTAATATGCTTATGATTTATCCTTTACATATCTATCCATCCACCTGAAGCATAAGTGATATAGTGTAATCATGAATAACAAACCCACTCAGGGATAGTAAGAAAAGGGAGATATTTATTAGGTAAGTAGAGTAGAGGGAGACAAAAATAAGAGCAGCAGTGGTAATGAAATTCTAAGGAAAGCAGGTGATGACCTGACTCAGAAAAGAAAATTTAAGGAAAAAAATATATATTTAAGAAGATAGGAAATAGAAGCTATAATTTACTTGTGGGAAAACTACTAAGTCACCATCATAAGATGAATTCAGCGGGAATATTTTACTGAATATAAGGAGAGAATATGCATAAAGAAAGGTTTGGAAAAACTGATCGAACCACTCTATTGGAACAACGGGAACCTACAAAAAGGATTCAATTATCAAGTTTGTTATCCATCAGAAATTCTTCTCTGTGTATATAGGAGGAAAAATAAGATAAAAGGGCTGTGATTTAATTATAGCACAAATTTATTAACATAGCTGCTGTGGGAACCCTCTGGCAATAAATTGCACAAGACACCTTCCTTAATTGTTTTCACATATTGGAGGTATAACATCGGCCATCCTTCCTCCCTTACTTCAAATTCCTATTCCTATTTCTCTTACTCACTCCCTACTCCCTGTCCCCTTTTACAGAAGTGTTAAGTGGCACAGAAAGGAGAATCCACTCTTGCTACTGCAGACAGCAAAATTAAGCTTGTTTCTCAGCTCTAGGGTATCCCTTCTTCTCTGTCCATTTCCAGCTTTGATTAGTCATGCATTAGAGCACTAGTAAAATTGGGAAATGCTTTGGATACTTGCTTCAGATAAGTTCTTCAAAGAAGATCTGGTGTCTGGTACTTCCTCCCATTTCAAATTAAGTTTTCAGATACTTTAACAATTTCCTTCCAAATTCAATCCTCATCATCCATGAATAACCAAAGTACTGAACACAATATTTTTGGTGGATGTCCATTAATTCTACTGCTCCTCATAATTGACATGTTACACAGTCTTTTGGATTCTGGAAATAACTCGCTGTGTCCTCTCTTAGACATGTAGTGTCTTGGGAACTGAAGAAAAATGTCCCTGACCCATCTTAATTTTTTTTTTTTTGAGTGCTTACTGATCCCTTTAAAGGTCTCAATAACCTGTTATTGTGTCACTATTTCAGGAGACTTTCTTAGTAAATAGAGCAGCTCCACCGCACCATTCCTTTGCAGAATCAAAGGATGGTTGGAAACATTGGGGTACTGGTGACCTGCCTTTTGTCACAGTGCGGAGTATTTCATCCAAACATCCTGCCATCAGGTATCATGGCTCGTTTTCTTCCTTTCTTTGAAATGGTCCGTCATCCCTTCAGCTCTGCAGATGAGGGCTAACAGTGAAAGTGCAGGCCTCTCATCTTTGGACCGCTCAAAAACTGCTGTGTGTGCCCGCTCAGGCATCATCTTTTCCTCACAGGGCTGTGAGGAAATGACAGAAAGGAAGTGCTCAGCTTCCATATATGAATGTACTAACCCGTTGGCAAAGGGTGTATTAGAGTAGCATCCACACAACTGTGGAGGTAGAGACACTAATTTGGAGTCCCTGCTGTGCTACTGGTATAGTCAGATTTCGAATGAGGGAAAGCTCCCATTTCTGTTGGGGAACCGTAATAACAGGCAGTGCTTGACATGAGTTAAATTTCTTTTTTTTTTAAGATATGTTTTTTAAGAGGTAAATTAATGAAAAAGGAAAAACTTTGTAGTCCCCAGGGATATGATCTGTGTTTTTGCACATACTTGATCATTCCTGTAAAGTCTGCAAATGGGAGTAGATCTGAAATAATTAGCCATGTTCACAGAAGACATCATCAGAATTATGTGTCAATCATAAATACAAAAACTGTGATTTCTGTTTATTTTATGGATGAAAGGGAGTAGCATTATGGGACAGACACTTACAAGGAGATTTCGAGTGTCTCTTTGAGCTTTCTGTGTGTATGTGCTATGGAGACAACTGTGTCCATGTACAGCACATATTAAAAAAATAAATCCTAGATGACCAAAATTTAATTTTTAAGTGATTTAACAGCTGATTTAAAATATTCACAGGAGAAAAATTCTATACTTTTATTACTATTACTTTTATTGGGCTCTCGCAAAGTTATATAATTTAAATTATTTTTAGAAAAAAGTGATGCAAGTTGGATCTCATGAATTTATCCTTTATATGTAATGAGTTACCAATTTATTACTTTGTGACTAAGATTTTATTTGTTCTTAACATAAGACCTTTCATCCCCTTCTTGTTTATGTGTATAAAAGCTTCAGTTGTTATCAGCTCTGTGTTCACAATAGAAATAGGTTGTCTGCTCATTACATAAGAAATCTTAAAGAAAAGGCATATGTTACTGAGAACATAACTTTGCTTGTTTAGAAATTAGCAACCTTCATGAAAATAACTGACTCTACAGTCACTACTTCAAGTGCCCCCTCTCTTTTGAGATGTAGAGCTGAAGTCCAGATTACTCTCCTCTAGATCCATCTTCTGCCACTACAGAGAGAAAAAAACTCCACAAAAAATCCATTTTGGATAATGACGCTATTTTCACTATTTGTCAGAGATTTCCCCTGGCTTCCTCCCCCCCTTTTTTTAATGGTTAAATTGAATAGCTATCTGCAGTCAGGATCCCAACTGGATATTGCGAAACAGCCTCCCATAACTCTCAAAAATTTTTGTATTTTTCAGACATCAGTAGTTAAATTAAATTCCAGTGCCTTGGTGCCCCTGTCCGTAACAAATCATGTAATTGTATATGGGAACGGATAGTGCTTCTTCCACAACCGCTGAAACTAATGCCATCAATTCCAGTCTCTTTTACCTATAAAAGCTTTGTCTTCATCTTGGATGACTTTTGATTTGTGCTATTTTATTTTCCTCTACTATCTGGAATAGGTGTATGCAACATTATTGTCTTGCTCTGATGCCTTTGCTTGAATAACTTACATCCTCCATGAAGGGAGGGATTATTTCTTATTTTGTTCTGGCTGGTGGTGGTGGTGATGGCAGTGTTTTTGTTGTTGTGGCTGTTGTTCTTTTTGTTTTTTGTCTACAGTGGTCCATGCCAAACTGTCCTTTTCCATTTGTTCCTTTTCCCTTTCTCTTTCCCTTTCCCTCTTCCTCTTCCTTCTCAAACATGGTCATTTTTCTCTGCTTATAGTGTCCATAATCTCACATGGAATTTTTTTTTGTTACTTTTCCGGGTTTGGGTTGTTTTTTTTTTTTTTTTTTTTGACATTTGGATACAGTGTAAGTAAGTTCAAAAGTAGTTCTTCGGGGTATGTATAAAACTCCACCTGTCATAGATATATTCTACAGACAGTAAAGTGGCTCAGATCTCTTGTGGCCTCCAAATAGATTTCTATAAATCTGACCTGTGTGCTTGCTTTGGGTGCTGGAAAAGTATTTACCTTAAGGCAGAAATATGGCCTGTGCCTAGTGTGGGACCTTTCATCTATAGCTGATAAAAGAATGGAAAAGGCATGCTTTAGAGAAAAGACTGTTGTGCAGAATTTTTTCCTGGATGTGCTCAGGCATCAGCACAGAGGAGCCCTTTCATTCAGGATAGATTGAGGCCACATAATCAGTCTAGAAATTTCTCTTGAGAACTGCAAAGAATTTTGAAGAGTTATTAGGTAGGATTGTTATGAGGACACACACCTCATGGCAAACACTTCAACCAGCACCCAAAGCACGTCAACTTGAAGAAGCTTTTACAAAGTCAGTGAGGCTTAAGATACAGGGAAACTCTCTCAAACCTCTACATTTAGACTGCGATAAAACAGTTCTTTGGCACATAATGGCCAAAAGTTTAAGGTGTTATCACAGAGACAAAGAAGAAACTGAAGTTTCAGATATCCGCAGTTTGTTGGTGGCGGTACTGGAATATTTCCAGAAAATGAGTGCTTTTCAGCATTTAGCATTCAAGATTCTGTTTCAAAATTTTGAAAGATTGTTTGCTTGCTTGTTTGTTTGTTTTGGAAAAGGTGCTGGCACTTTGTTGGTGATACTCCTTGACTCACAGGTTGTGTGCATGTCCTTGTGATAATACCTCATCATAGAAATGTTAATACTGTTGATTTTAAATTACCCAATATAGCAGTGTTTCACTGCAGTAACTATTCCAGCATAAATCACTTGCTTTTTGAAGATAGATAGTAGCAAGTATTGTAACACATCTTTTCCACAGTCAGTCTACACTGACACATTTTGTGAGCCACATGCCATGTGGCAGACTCTGTTTGCTAAGTGTAGATACAGAGTCCTCCTACAGAACAAAATGTTTTATAGTCTCAGGGGAGCAGATTTGAAGCATAGATATACCTATAAACCAGCCATTGATCATGGTGATATATTATCTCTAGATGATTTGTGCAGCTGTCAGATGAATACAAGCTATTAAAATTAGAAGATTTAAAGCCATTTTTTTCCTCAATACTGATTTTTTTTCTTCAATGCTTCATAATTATATAAATAATTGATAGCTGAGGACAAACTATGACTTGTGTTTGGTTCAGAAAGCCACACTGTACATGAATTCATAAACTACTGCTGGTAGACTGCATTAGCGGCAGAACTGAAAATAGTTTTTGGTCCATAAAATAGTTATTTGTTCAAAAAAAAAAGGGGGGGGGGACCGACTGGCCCACAAAACATCAATCTGTGAAAATTTTAAGTAAGCTTGAAAATTACACAAGTGCATAATACTTCCCATGTGTGGAAATTTCATGAAAGTGAAATCTGCCTCCTTCAAAAATATTCTCAATAACATAATGAAGGAGTAATGGTTTCTCATCCAAAAACTGATATTGAAAGAGAATTTCTTAGTCAATAAATAGTCCTCTTGGGAGGGAGAGGGTTCTACCTAGATCAGAGGTTCTGTAATTACACCTCTTTTCCCTATGTTTACCTTTACTGATAAAGGGATGCTTTCTCTCAGAAAACACAGTGGGAAAGGCAGGGAGAGATTGATGAGGGTAAGAATGACAGGCTGAAGCTGAGCATGTAGAGATTAGTTATCATGAGACAAAAGAGACGGTTTCAACTACCTGGAAATAAACTGGGTCACATCTAGTCTCAGGAATAAATTAATCAGTAGATTTGTTGACACAGCACACAGTTGCTTCCTGGCACAACGTGTACAAGGGGGAATTATACAATAAATAATATTTGATTTTGATCTGATTTGCACAGAGCATAATATTGTGCATTCCCTTCCTTCATTTATCATATCTGATTTCATCCCAAACTTTCAGTACTTGCTTCATTCCCCCTATACCTTATTTAAACAGAGTGAGTTTGTAAAGCATGCAGGGACTAGTTGATGAGTTAAAATAAATTATATATATTCATGCCAGAAAGGAGATGAAAAGCTTCAAGTTAATGTGCACCTAGAAAATCATGCATATCATCAAATAATAAATGTAAGTGAATTAAATAAAGGTCAAGATGGGTTTAAAGAAACTGAAGAACAAACTATAATCAGAGGCAATCAAGTGTGGGAGATACAGTTCATCTGGTATAGAAGGAAAGATTAAAGAATAAAGTTAAGAACAACAGGATGATGAGAGATATATATGTAGGACATAAAAGAAAGTACATCAGAGCTCCAGAAAAATATATATATTTTTTACCGATTATATAAGAATCAAAAGATTACTAAGAAAGCAGCAGTGTCTAAAAAACATTAAAAAAGAAAAATTAACTRACAGCATGAGGAGACATTGCTTTTAAAAATAATATTTTTTCATTCATTTAAAATTCACAAAAGAATGTGATGGAAGAGAAGCAAGAAGAAGTGTTAGAAGATATGCCTTTGGGGACATAGAAAGAATATGAAAGAAAAACAGGACCACAAGCTGATTAATAAATTATAATAAACCAGAATTAGTCACAACTACCATGTCCTGTTGGGTTTGTCCACTGCTGGTAGGTGTTGCTAATGTATTTGCACGGTTGCAGAAACATTGACTATAATCCCATCTCAAAAGCCCATGGTTCATACCTACAGCACACCCTGATGAAAATAGGAAGGCAGAGAGAATTTTATTTGTATCTTTCAGGCAATTCCTGTTTGGGGAAACGTGGCAATGTCTTTGTGTTTTAGGAATAGGCTGAGATATAGGCATAAGACTGCTTTCTTAGGAACTGATGATGAAAAAGCAAAAATGCAAAATTATTGTCTATTCAAACTTGCTGGCTCCTAGGTATACAGGACTTCTATAGTTTAAGGAAACTACTTATTCCATCTCTTTACTCTCCTCCTCATTATAATCCCAAACTGTGGTTCTCCTACAAAAAACATCTAAGTCTTCTATGAGAAGAAAATTTTTGAGGAGAAGAGGACAGTGATATTTTTTTTTACTCTTTTTAGTTGCAGTGGTTATTGTATTGGGTTACGCTGGATTCTTCTAAATCGTCCATTAAAATTAAAATGTCTTAACACCCAGAAATTCAAAGGTCTGTTGCTGGGTATCTCTCAGCTTGCAGGAGTTACCTGCAGGCATTCAACTTGTACCAGAATGGCCTGGATAAGCATGTTGAAAGATCTTAAAAAGAGCTGAAACTTTTTGGTAGAGCTATGATCGTGCTGTGAGGTGAGCTGAGGAAAGAAAAAAAAAAAAAAAAAACCATGAACTGATGGGAATGACTGCCTCTACCTGAAAATCATATTTATAGTTAAAGAGAAAATAAGAATGTGTACTTAAAAAATCCAGGACAGCTCACTTCAGCTGTATGGGGTAGTCTGTGTCAACAGTGTTATATAGGGGTCTGCTTACCATAGGAATGCTTAGCAGTTAGAAGACATAAAAGTGGATCTGTGATGTCAAAGAAGGGAGATGTGTTTCTAGTATACAAAACAGCATCCCTAAAATGCTGGGTTGTAAAATTTATTAGATTTGCCATTCTTTGTATTAGGTAGGCCAAGTATTATGCCATAGGTCAAGTACAGACTGCTCTGCTCCATACAATGTACAAATGAGTGTGACAGGTGGATTGCCTGTTTGCTTTATCAGAAAAGATTTAAGATGTTTTGTTCTGAACCTTAATCATGCACTTCCAAGTCTTCAGAAGCTGTAGTTTTGGTGAGCATGGCAGTAGGAAAGGACAGAAAGTATCACCATCAGTCTTTTTTGAAGGGAACTGATTCACTTTTTTAGACATTTCATCACTGCAGTTCTGTTTTATTTTATTTTTATCTTTAAAAGAATGGTTTCTAAGAGTCAGTGAATATTTTGTCATACCTTTGTAGGCAGTTTCAGGAGAGATGTGAAGCAAATGTAATGTGCTGGCATTCCTGCACCTCTCTTTTCCCATTCTTTCCTAAATACTTTCTCATGGCGGATTTGTTATTACTGTTTTGAAATGAAATTTATAGTAACTTGGCTAATGAGAGAAGGCATAATCATGGGCTATGTCCTAGTCTTGACTTATAATACAGAAGTCTGTGTGAACAGAAACATATGAAGGAAGACAAGCTCTTACTTTCCTTCACAACCCATATCTCTTTCAAACATTTTCGGCTCAGACATTAATCTTTTAAATTTTTTTGACACATAATGGCGGGAGACTGTTTTTCCTTGCTGCATGCCATTTGATGGCATTAATACAAAGCATCGACACTGGTTTCGTGAATGGCCACACAATTTCTCTTGACTACTGTCTGTTTCTCCAACACATAAAGCAATGGCACATCCATATACATTATAGGTAGATGTTGTTATTTTTGTTGTCTCCATCTCACCAGTCTTAGGCACATTACTAAACTATTTTTGCTCCTAGTGCGTGAAATCTTACATGCTGGATCACAGGACAGGCATGGAAGGATGGAGGAACTGGGAATGGCATGTTGAGGTCTTGGATTACCTGATGAAGAAGTGCCAAAGCACACCTAATTACAAGGCAAGTCAGTGCACATGTGTGTAGGTCTTGGGCTGGGCTAACTAAAAATGTTTCTAACTAGGAAGCAGAAAGTTTCTATAATCCTTTCACACATGACATAAAATGGAAAAGGCAACATAAGAGAAAAGAAGAACCAGAAGCAGGAAATGAAGCTTTATGCATAAGAGTATTACAAATTAGCAGAGTTAAAGTAATGGAGGAATAAAGGAATAAAGGCCAGATGAATACAGCAATATGAGAAAATAGCTAGAATAAAAGTATGAAAGAAGAAGCTAGAGAAAAAGAACCAGTTATTTAAAGCAAACTGTTCAGACAAATACAGAGAGAAAATGAAACTTTTGTGTTGTGTTGTCACTGACTAGAGCAAAGTAATTATTTTGATGAAATGAGACACAGCAACATAAATTGGTGAAGTGAGGTGTAATACTCTGATCTTTGCATGCTGAGCTGGTGTCTCAAGGAATTTAGTATATCTTAACAATAACTAGTAAACTAAATTGGATTTTCACTACCACCAAATTAAAAGTTTATTTTTAGTGTTTATATACACTAGAGTTAGGGGAGTTTTACTAGATTCCTGTGCTAATAAATGGGGATCTATCTGTGAGCCCCTATTTCACCTTCTCCTACTTTCCATACAAATTTGTTATTGTCACGGTTATTTTTAAGTCAATCAGTGTTTATTGTTAATTTTTATATAATCACATCTTCACCTCCAGCCTTCTCAAAGTTAAAGGACTGAGAGCTATCCTAAGCAACTGGAGTTTCATTCTCTTCTTCCCCCACACTTAGAAGGGGAGAACATGAAAAGGGAGGAATGTATTTTCCAAAATTTGTAGAATACGACTATTCTGAGTAAACCATAACCTAAAGCTCTAGAGCAATGGGCTCTATGCAGGAAGCAATAAAGAAGTAACTGTATATTACAGTTTGTAGATATATCAGTGCTTAAGTACACATAAGAATAGCAAACCAGATAAACAGGAATGCCTTACAAACTTAATTTTAAAATAAAACAAATTGTCATCTTGATGTACAATTCAAAATGAATCTTTGGAGAGTGGATTGTATTTGGGTTGCCTATAAGAACTCTATCCAAGCCTAGAAAGGGATAAATTGTTCTAGGTCTAGCTGTTCTGTCTCCCAGGCTGCAGCAGACACCTCCCACTTCTTTCAAGGCCAGCTTTGTGGTGTGTTTTTTTGTTTTTTGTTTTTTGTTTTTAACTTCAAGATCATGGATTAGTAGTTGCTTTCACTGACAGTTTGGCCAGCTACTGCCCAAGCCCATTGTAGACTGCTGAGCAGGTCACTACCACTTTGCTATTGTGTGCATTGCAAATAGTTCACTTCTCCATTCCTGTGGCTCCCCTGATAAATGTCCTGACGTGTGCTCTCCCATGGTATCCTGGAAAGATGCTCATGATAAAGTTATTCAGATCCCAAAGGACCTTACTCTGCTCAAACCAAATGAAAGTCACGACCTCACACGGAGACTACAGCAAAAATTCAGGATCTGGAATTTGTAGTCAGTAATCTGCTGTTTCCTACTATCTGTTCCACAATAAGCAGGAGTTGACTTGGGCCCAGGCCTCTGCATAGAGCAGCAGCCCAAGCAGAGAAGTTTTTCCAGAGTCAGAAGTTTGTCCAGATAATGACAAAGGTCTGCTCTCAACTGTCAGCATTCATTATTTCTGGTGAAGACCTTAAATAAGCTGTGTAATTATTAGCTAGAGATTTTTAAATTTTGGATTTCTGAATATCTCTTGGATTCATATGCATGATTCTTTATCATGCTTTTCTGCAGGCTGTTGTTATGTCATCCTTAGCAAATGAAATAGCCAAAGAAATAGAGCTTGTCTATACAAGCACAGCATTCAGTGAGTCTGGGCTGATAGATATTGCATAAGAATTTTAACCAGAGTTTTATAACTGATATATTTCATTGAAAGGTAGGGATTTCAAGAGATCTGCTCTTTTGCTCTGAGCCAGATCAAATATATCTAGACCATCTCTGACAGATGGTTATCAAATATGTTCTTTGACTCCAAAAGCAAAGGTATCATAAACTCAGTATCCGGTAGTTCCTTCTAGCACTTAACTGAAAGCTGAAAATTCCAAAGAAAAATGCCTATAGCTCCTGTTCTCAGTAGAAAAGATCTGCTCTCCGCACTCCTTTTAACACTTTTTCTCTATTTCTTTTTCCTAACAGCAGTGCATTAATTCTGTGGCACCTGTCTACAAGAAAAGAAAAATGTACAAAAAATCATAGAATTCTATGCATGTTATGGAAGCAGAATGGTCCCAAAGAACAATCAACAGCTATTTACGCTTGGCATATTAAGTAAACAGACAACGCTTCCAAATTACAGTACTTGTGAATGTCAAAAAAGGCAATGCAGACTATTAGAAAACCATTTTAGATTTACTCAGTAATGATGAGGTTTATTATATGCCAGCTAGCAAGAATATAAATTATCTAATCTCAATACTCTAAATTTTAAAATCCTTAAATTTTGTCATCTTTAAACTGCTAGAATAATTGTATAGTAATGAATATGTTGCTCTGTTAAAAATAGAGTATAATCATATGAGCAAAATAAGAAATGCTTAGGAATGGTTCTTGACTTTGCAATAATGCACAAAATTAATCCCAACTTTTTTTACTTTTTTGGCTTTTGACTTCTTAGAAATGAGTATGCAACTTTTCCTGAGTGCCTATGTGAATATAGCATTTGACTCTTATAATACCACGCAGTTTGCAAGGTAGATAATTATGATCTGTGTTTTTCTTTGACCTACTGTTACCATTGGTAAATGTTGTACCACATTTACAAAGCAGTGGGGGCTAGAGAAAAAAGTGTTAAGACAGATCTTTGGTTGGTCTTTTTTCTGGCCCAAAGGAGATCCATTAATTTGATTCAGGGAAAGGTAGCCTCTTGTTCTTATAGGCCTAATACTTCACTTGGACTGTTCCAATTGAATATAGGAATTAAAGAAAGCTGTAGCTTTTAGGTAGCTAGAACCAAGCTGAAAGGCTTTGTCTATCAATCAATTCTTGAATTGTACTTGCTGAAGAGTTTTGAAAGAGAATTGAAGCTCATTGATGAATCTCAAATATTTACTTATAGAAATCTGTGTTGTTCAGAACAATACAAAATGAAAAAAATAGATCATGAATCAACTGCTTCAGATTTCTCAAACATTTTGCACATGGACACATTCACTCATAACTTGTACTGATGATACTGCAGGAGACAAAGTAAGAGAAATGTCACAATTTGGTCAGTATCCCAAATTTAAAAAAAACAAAAACAAACACAAAAACAACAAAAAGACTACTCACCTTCTTTTGAGTCAAAGGAAATAATGAAATCCTTTCCTTTTCAATATAATGTAAAAGGATTATTAGTATGCTTTTATTTGTGTGATTTTGCTCCCAAGAAGAAAAAAAAAATCAGTTTCTATTCTTTCTCTTCTTGTCAGTTGGCACACCTATAATGCAATAGCATGCATAATCTTACGACTTAATCTTCAAAATATACCAGTCTGAGCAGAATAGCCTGTCCAGCAGCAGGAATCAGGAGTGGGATGCAACGGAGGAAGAAAAATCAAAGACAGCAACAAATAGAAACCTAGCAAGATTACAGACAGCATTTCAGAAGGGAGAGAGAGAGAAAAAAAAAAAAAAAAACACTTTGGGGACACTTTTCCATTGTCAGTTCTCCTACACATTTACGCTTCCACTTCCTGCCCTGTCTCAAGATTTTATGACTTCCCCACATAATTTCATAACTTTGAAAGAGTTTACAGTAGTGAACTTTATCTTTCCGTAGTACATCATTCTTATAGACCAGCTGACAGCTCTACTGGCCTAGAAGTGTACTGGAGGTAAGGCTGAGGGCACAGTACAGCACTGTTTCATTTGTAGGTTACTTCTGCCAGTGTGTGCCAACCTCAGACCATGGGTTGCATGAACACTTGACTCTTGACAGGGCAACAGACAAGATAAAGTGGAACAAGGAAGGGAAAAGCAAAAAGGTCCTTTCAACATTTGCCAGAGTGGCCTTTGTGCATAAAGAACATGTGTAGATTGTTTCAAAGGAAGAAATTTCTATTGAACTATTTCAACAGGAGACCTACTACTACCACATCATTTTTTAGTTAAAAAAAGAAAATATGTATGATGGTAAACAAGAGTCTTCTACTGCATGACTCAGCTCCTTCTATGACTTAATCAAGAAAATGAAATCATACTCTATTACAATGGAAATGGTTGAGATCTCTTGTCACGAACTTGTGAGAAGAGATCCTGAATTTTCGAGGAGAGTTTCCTTGATCTATACAGGAAAATAAATATAGGGAAAAAAAAAAAAAGAAGGAAAATGATGTTTCAAAACTATATGTGTTTGTATTTGATATTGCTACCCTCTTTCCTTCAGTGCTAATGAATCTTAATGTGAAAATTCATCTTCAATAAGGAAAAGGTATAAAGTTCCAGGTAAGCATTGTTAAAAATAGTCAATATCTAAAAGGAGTTAAAAACAGGAAAAAAAGACTCTTGGAACTTCAAAATCCTTTTGAATTTTTTTTTTTTATGTGACTGCTCACCTGCTATACTGTGTCTAAAACCACTTTGAAGAACATGCTTAATTACTATACAGATACACAAATATTTTTTGGCTGGAGGCAGAGAAATGGCTTGATTGTTTCAAACAATTCCCCCCCACACACACAAATGCTGCAAATTGTATAGCCTGAAAATGTACAATATTTTGCTCTTTTACAAACAGATCAGATTCAGGTGGAGGTAACTTGGTTTCTACATGGATTCAAGTGATACAGTGAAACAAAACCTCAACCTCTATAGCTGTGTGATTCTGTGAAACTGATCTAGCTTCCCTGTGATGCAATGCAAACCACTTCTTCCTTTAAAACGATCATTTCACTGACAGCTGCTTGTTAGCTTGAAAAATGTTGTGCATGTTTTCATAAACTAATRCCTCATTCACATCCAGAGTAATTGTAAATTGTCTTTTGCTTTCAGAATTCCCTAATGACCCAGAGGCTAAGGCTGAGGCTCCCTCTGTGTTTTGGTCRTTCCATGAAACAAAGGAAAGGACTTATTGTCAAAGATAACGTTCAGTTTGAATAAGGTTACTACTGTTGGCTCACATTCTTCTCTATATAACTTTTTCAGATGTTATGCTTGAGGAAGATATTTCCTGTTAATAGCATCTGAGAAGACATTTAATGTTGTCAGCAACTGTGTTTTAGAAAACAGTCATTTAGGTTTAAAAATGCCCTGACCTATTTAAGACTATACCCTTCTGTTTGCTAAAAAAGGCCGAAGAAGTCCTTATATAATTTTAACTTTTTAGTCAAAGAGTTGGTCATGCTACTTCTATACCAGTGGGTACCTGATCTCCTCTCAGACATTTAGCTAGTACAGGCTTTGTTCAGACTGCTTGTGTTCTGCAGTGCTTAGTTCAGATGAGAAATTCTCACAATTTGGTAATGGGGACTGTCAGATGTGAGAAATGCCTAAATGTACTTATGTGAAAAATTTTCATGCACATGAAGCTTCTTGTACCTTCTCAAAAGCATCAGACATAAGCTGCCAAAGCTCAGGTGCAAGTCAAAGGTGGGCAGTAAGCAGATATAAACCATAAATGTTCCCAAGAAACCTAATTCGTTTGGTATAGTCTGAAAATACCCAACACTGACTGATGGTGTTTTTACTGGAGGAAATAATCATGGCTACATTTTGCATACCAGTGTTAGCACACTAGCCGGGGGAACTATATTCATTCATTTTCTTAGCCAGCTGGAGTTAAAATGTTGCACAGAGGATGCTGAGTCAGGTTCACATGTCCAAAGATTTATTTGTGGGTTCTGTAGTTTGTGCAACAAAAACATGGACGAAGACCTTCATTTTCAGGGTGTGCTGATCACTGAGGCTGTAGAGATATTTGTACACTGGTAGGTTATAGTTGGTGATATATTTGGTTTTCTGTGCCCCAAAAGCCGGAAGCAAGACCAGACCTCCACCTCCAGAGTCGTCCAGGACAGAGAGGTGTCTGCAGAGTTGTTTTCAGTTTCATCTGAATAATCCATGTCCTTAGCAGCAGCTGGGAGAATGATCTTAAATGACTTGGCAGAGAGAGCTTCCTGTCTGGCTGTGTCTGGGATTTGAGTCTAGAGAAGGGCCCTTTCATCACCTGTCATGTGCTTTAGATCAAACATCTCTTTGAGCACATTGTTTTCTCTGCAGAACACCTCAGTGACCTGGGTCCTACTGGCCATGGTCAGGAACTGGCTGTTATTCTTGTAGTGCACTTTGCCCTGACAGTCCTGGCTGAATGGAAAGGCTATATTCAATGACTTCTGCATGGGAAAGTTTGCCCAGCTTGGAGTAACTCTCCAAGTTCCTAAAGGCCAGCTTGGACTGGATTGTTTGGGATTTGGACTGGATTGATTGTAGTAGAAGCAGTGCTTTCCCTTAAAGACCACAAACTGTTCCTTGCTTGGGTACTGTGCATGTGGTAGGGCTGTAGGACATGTGAGAAAACCATTTTGATAGATGTGGGCCTTGGTTCTTGGTGGCAAAGGAGATGGGAGCTTTAAAGTAAAGAATTCTCCACCTTAAGTTTAGTGTCTCTCAATGTCAAGGTGTTCCCCTTCTCTTCTTCACCCTTCACCTGTACCCTCACCTTGCCTGGCTTACCTGGRCGGTGCTCTGTCTGGGCTCCAGTGCCATCAAGGAGGAGGTGGCAGCAGCCCCAGAGCTGTGTTGGCCAGACTCAGCTTGGCTAAGACCTTGGCCAGGCACAGTCTGGGATCCGTTGTGCGTTTTGTCTCCTCAGTGAGCAACCAGACTGAGGAGCAGGCAGCACATGAGACTCAGAGAAGTGTTTTAACCACTAGGTTCTTACATCCACTTCCAACTTTTTCTGTTGAAACTGTGCTAATAAACAGGGTGAAATAAATTACCAAAATCCTCAGTGCTGCCATGATAGCAGCAGTCCAAAGCATGTTCAGCAGCAGAATTTAAAGCTCCTATGTAACATTCTTGGCAGAGCTATAGATGTTGACAGCTTCATCAAGAAACCAGCGAAGATTTTGTGGATTTTAAGTTCTGCCTAAACTGTAATTTAGGTATATATGTATATTTATGATATCCTCCCTACAGCCTCTCAATATTAAATGGGGCTTTGAAGATGTAAATTTTTGACCAAAGCACCTTAAAGTCATACTAATAGGATTTAAATATCTGAGCCCTAGGGCTGTGGATATGTGAAATAAATGTGAACACCTTTCGCTGTCCACACACATGTACTCCCCTATCCACATAATTTTCATGGGCAATAGTGCTTTACAATACTTTAAACAACACTTTGATGGATTTTAATTATTGTTTTGGGCACTTTATGCAATATTAAAATATTATGTAAGTGAAAAACAAAAGATACTTGAAAGTCATTTATTCAGTTTGCCTCCTTTGAAGCAAAACAGCTCAAGTCTTAAGGGAAAATATAAAACGTGATAGGCAGTCTGTAAGAAAGAAGATAAATTGTGGATAAAACCTCAGCAAATGTCATTAGCTAAATCCAGATTCCAATTTGAAAGTAAATACTTGCTGAAGTGTTAGACTGAATTAAAATAATTTTGATATTGTTGCTTTTAGAAACTAATTTTGTTCAAGTGAGAAATAAACCTTAACCTTCTTCCTCTCTCTATTCTCCATTTTTATCTTTTTTTAAAATTATTTTTATTTATTTATTTTTTAATTCCTAAGAACTCTTCTGCTGGATGAATTTCAGGGCTGCTAACCTCCTGTGTAGAAGTAGCAAGATATCCCTCCCTAGTGCTAGGTTTCTTCATATTCAGCCTTTGGGAAAAGTCTTCATATGCCATATCTGCGATGGGAGGCCCATGCTGCTAAGTGCCCTCCTACTGATGGCTAATCCCGAGATTCCTTCTCACTGACTTGCACTCAGAGCTTGTTGCCAAAGCCCTAGATGGCATCTCTCAGCTCACTTCTATTCAATGCCTATGCCATTTTCATTTTAACAGTTTGTTACCTATTCACCCAGGAATATAGGGTTTTGCTGCAGTTTGTTGATAGAGTAGTATGAGGATACAAATTGCATCTTCCAGGATATGATGTGGAGAAACACGTTACCTTATATTCTTACTTCTTGCAATAATTATCTGCATTTTATTTGCAACCTTTGGAACTTTTTTTTTTTTAATTACCAAAGAGGCTAAATCTCAGAGCTCTGAACCTCTCTAAGTACCAAAGGGAACTGAAGACAATGGGAGTTAAGTAGTCTAAGCCAATGAGAACGTATTTAAGCATCTAACAAGACAGAACACAAAGCAGCTAATTATACTTAATATCTCAGAGCCAGAAACATCCAACATGCCCACAAATACAAACCCTGATGAAGAAGAATCAGTGCAACATTTACGTGATACCAGCTCTACATGGAGGTCTCCTAATGTGACAAGTTGAAGGATGATCAAAGCAGGAGCAGTCCTGATCACACACTCAACACTGTAAAAATCCTGGACTTCAAACAGCTGATAGGCAGCCATGAGGAGACTTCCAGGAGTCAGAGTATCTCCAAGGCAATCAACTCTTAGGGCTGCTGGTGATGTGTTTCTCAGAAAACACCACAATGAATCTGCTGTTTATGAAGTGGATGGTGTGTCGTGTTATGAGTCTGGTGGGTTATGAAGCAGATCCTGCTGGCTACACCAGATGTTACGAAGCAGTGGGTAGCTGCTGATGCTGCTAGGCTGGAAATGGGCACTGACCCTCTAATACCACGGTGCTGGACCTGTTCATCTGACTGTTCTGGGTGTTCCCTTGCCAGCCACTGCCCACCCCCCCTGGGGTCCTCCTAATCACAAAAGCAGGTTTGGCTTTCGAGGTAGGGTCAGAATAACAGGTTTGGGTTACTGTCCTGCTTCAGCTGTGGCAACCAAGTGCAGGGCAGCCTGACAGGTATCCCTGGAGAATGCTGACAACTTTTGCATACTTTATCATCCCTTTTCCCATTTCTAGATCATCCTTTTGCTTCCTTTGTAGCTCCCTGTCCCTGCCTTAGTCTTGTCACAAATAAACAGCCCTAATTACTTTCCCCCCATGGTCCCAATTTTGCAACTTCCATACCCAAATTTGGTATTTCTGGTACTGTTACCTAGTTAATCTTAGCCTCATACGGTGTGGTTACCAAAGGTTACCATGGCTACTTATTGATTATAGTAGAGGTGGCCTTGCAAAACTGTCCTCCCCAAAAGGTCCCCAGTACTCCACTCCAATTATCTGTGAGGTTCAGTTGTCTTACCTAACTCCCTGTTAACCACATGTGAAATCCAGCCTTCCCTCACCTGTAACTTTTGTATGTTTCTCACGCTGC
The DNA here is from genome assembly GCF_003343035.1 of Apteryx rowi. Classification (NCBI taxonomy): domain Eukaryota; kingdom Metazoa; phylum Chordata; class Aves; order Apterygiformes; family Apterygidae; genus Apteryx; species Apteryx rowi. The sequence continues at coordinate 817,571 of NW_020450241.1, read as the reverse complement.
TATCTATCACATCCAGCAGTTTCTCGGGTCATATCCAGTAATTTTTAATGGTCTGTTCTGCTAGCCAAACCTCAGACCAGAGCCTAATCAATGGCCTAGTCAATTATCTGAAGCTTGGTGCTTAGTCACTTCTAGAGTATCTTGGAGTCTCAGATAAATTACATTTGACGGTAGTATATACTTTTCCTTAGGAAACCATGAGGACTGTCATCTGAATAAATGGGAATTATTCACATAACTCTATACACATTTTGAAGAAAAAAAACTCCTCCATTAACTATTCACTGGTATTTAATTTTCATTGACAAAAGGCAAAAAATCATATTAAAATCATGCTGCACGTAGCACATTGCTCACAAGCAACTGCATTCTTATCTGATTCTTATATTACTTTTCTGAAAAGTTATTTATGACATTTGTTAAAGTATTCTGTGTGCTTAACCAAGTGTGGCTTCAACAACAACAACAACAACAAAGTAAATCAAAATGGACATTTTGTCTACAAAATCAAGTCATACATTGCATCATTTTTTTGTACTTTCACAAAAAAATACACTTAAGCAGCATGAAGGTTTTTGCAAAGTTTGAGTAAAATATGGAAATCTAAAGTTAAGACTGACAAAAGACATTTCACTTTTTCACCAGTGTGAAATAGTGTGCCTATACGTTGCACCAGGTCATGCAAAATGTTGCATGCTAATCTGTATTCCAGGCAGTGCATGACCATTTAGGAAAGCAAAACCGGAGACACATTCAGAGCTCCTGCTGTTCATGGAATAGGTCTGTTTATATAGTTCCTTACCAGTTGAAGGGAAGGTTCTGACAATGCTAGATGAAGCAAATGAAAGGAATTATTTATTTCTTGAAGATAAGTAGGTTTGTTCTTTGTTTCTGTGTATTGGACTAGTTTAGCTTTTCTGTGCTCTGTGAAGTAGGAGAAGAACGATACACAGTAGTTGATAACTCTCAGTCCTTCATTACACAGGCATGCAGTATTAAACTATTCCTCTTAGGATTTGACTTAATGCATGCATACAATGAGCTCTTCATAGGATCTTGAGCATTAAACATGATTCAGCTGTTATCTGCCTGTCTGCTTCCAGCTCTTTGACACATCTTACAGAAACATAATTTCCCAAGAGTAACAACATTCAATTTAAGTTCATTAAATGGTACCATCAAAGCACTGCAAGCCACGGAGTCTGGGCCATGTATGTTCATTTTGTTTTAAAGGCAATCCTAATCCTGAGCAGAAATGCATAAATCCAGTGCACACAGTTTCTGATTATGAGACTAAAACCATTTTCATTTTCTTCAAATTCCTCAAATTGGCAAAAATAGGAAGTATGATTTCCCAGGAAATCATCTAGTTCATCCTTCTTTCCCATCCTGAAGGCCTATTTAGAGAACAGATGTACTCAACAGTGTAATGGTTTAATGTAAATGGCACTAGGTTGGGTATCATATGGGGAGAGTCAGTGTGTATTAAGGTGTCATAGACTAAGACATCATGAGCAGAAAACTAATGGGAATTTAATGCTTTTTAAACTAATGTAAAATTCTCTTTTAAATGAAGCTTTGAGTTTAGCTCCTGCAAAATATTGGTCATGGAACAGGAGAAGAAGAGACTGCTTAATGAAGGCCACATAACACACAAGAGTCAAAAGAGGCTTTGAGTCTTTTTCTTCTGGGTCTGGACATTTGTCTCATCTAGATATTATTTAGAAGCCATTATCTCATCAGCACTTTTGACTTTGCTCATAACCAGCTTGCATTTTCATTTTTTTGAATTGCTTTGTATGCTGTACCAAACTCTTCAGGTAGCTGGAGTTCAATGGATTATTTACACCCTGAAATACATGACTTTTTGTGTGGAAGTCCTCGGGATGTGTGAGATGGAGTTATCAGGTCTGTCCATGACTTTATAGCAGCGTGACTGGTGCTGTAATAGGAAGAAAATATTTTGGCCTTTTATCCATTAGTATCCAGAAAGGATATTGCTCCTACGCTCAGACATTACTGAATGTTATTCTCTCTCATCTGATCAAAACTTGTGTGTTTGAAAGCAGAATGCCACCCTATTCTGTTTTTCTAAGAGTACTCTTTTACTTATACATTTCTTTTATTATCTTAGAGAGGTACTTTACAATCAGTCCACAAAATACAAGCTGTTTCCTGAATACAAGTCCAAGACAAGTTTTTAACCAGACTCACTGGGAGATCGATCAGGCCTTTAGTTGGCAATCGAAGTATTCCAGATTTCATATATGATTTGCTAAAGAGGGGATTTTTTGTAAGTAACAAAGCAAAAGTGTTTCTCCTCTGGAATATTATAGAAATTCAGAAATAGAAAACAGATGCCAAAGCTACTTAGTATTTATATGGGCTCATGACACAATTTTACCAAGGTCTGCTATTTCTAACCAAGGCCATTCAGGTGAACCCTGAGGGGCCAAAAATTATAACAAACACAGGACCTCCACTCACATGCTTTTGTAAAATTATTCATAGACAGGAGTCCAGCACTGGAATACCATGGAATATGACCCATTAAATTATGCCATTTTATTTTTGCCTTTGGTTTAATAGGATGGCAAGGAGCAATAAGTAATAAACAAACATACAAATTGAGTAGGTTTTCACTTCAGACTAAGGCATCCAATTTTAGATGTCCATATGAAGATGATTACATGCGCACTAGGTGTCTAACCTCCCATTTTACCTAATGGAAATCTAGTTAATACTGTCAACAGAATTTGGAGAATCCTGGCAGTTGGCTGAAAAACTCTTTATGTTCAGTTGATTAAATTGATCTCCATTTGCTGCATTTGGGAGAGTAAATATCTGGTTCATATATTGACACCTAAATTTAGATATCCTTAGTTTTGAACTGAATTCTATCCATGGACAGACATACATGAACTGAAAGAGGGGGTCATATGTGGCTACAAAATAGACAGAAAGAATAGGCAGTAGGAAGGATAATCTTTTTTTTAAGGGAAGGATCACTACAGAATAAGGCAAAGAGAAATAAACTAATGGTAAATAAAGAAGATGATAGAAAAATGGCAGTTGTGGTAAACAAAGTGCAGTAGAAATGGGAATGGCAAAATCAATACTCTATTTTAAGAAGCTAACTGAGACCAGGCTTCAGGTAAAATTCAGTGGCTATCCACACTCTCCAGTGTGTGCACAGAGTCAGACTTAGGGGGAAATGGATAGCTTATCTTAGGGAAGAAAGAACCTTCAAATATACCTTGCCCTTGAAAATGGCCTTTGACTGTACATTTATCTCAGACCTACATACCTCAGGAGTTTTTTTTTTTTTTTTTTTTTTTACGTGATTCTAGAATTAGGAAAAAAAACAATGAGAATTTTGATGTTTGCTCTCTGATGTGCGTATTCGGCGAAATGGAATATTTTCATTACGGGAGGCTGTTTGTGAAGGCAGCGTGTAGGGGGACTTCTTATTCCTCTCATTTAGTAAAACCAGTTTCCCCATCTGCTTAGGTTGGTCCAAATGAGAAGATGAATTTGATAAGAACAGAAACTATGTTATTTTCATTATGTAAATTCAAGAGCAAGTAAAATCCATAGAAAAAAATAAAGATATGCTCAATTCTTTCTCCTATTATGACATAGGAGCTGATATGAAGTAGGAGATGATTTGGAGATGCAGCACAGCCCAGAATGCTCTCTGCATGTTGTACATTTGTATGACCAAATGTATGAACATTTAATCAGCTTTCAGCAGGTCTTCACATTTATATTTACTCTTCAACTGTTTATCATATTGACATTTTACTGCATCTGGAATTTACTGCATCAGACCCTCACTACCACTCCGAAATTCCTCAGATTCACACTGACAAGTTGATGATTGCTGTACACTGATGCTTATTTCAGCAAGATTTTCTTGCTAGGCTGAAGGAGAATAGCAAAAGTTTAAGATTTCCCCAGGTATCTTTCTGATACAGCTTTTTGCATTGGTAAACTTATCATATGACATTATGAAGGTTGTGTCTGTAAAACTCCAGCACCTAGTAACCATAAACTTCATCAGTTTTGTAGTTGGTCTCTGCATGAGTACAGATTAGACTTCTGCTTTAGAGCTATATGATTGCAGATACTACTTTCTTCTACTCAGTCAGCAGAAAAAAATCTCTAATTATGCTGTGGGCTCAGTCAACAGAGTCAGCAAAACAAAACTCATTATGTATTACAGAAAATCCAGCAGTGAACAGCTCACGCAAATTCTTCATGGAGTTACAGAAAATAGGTTCTCTATTAGCAGGAAAAAAAAGTTCTGACTTGCTGTCACCTTGATAAGTTCTTGAACTGCTTTTGTTTTCTTTCCTCAGCAGATTGACATTACCATTTCATACATTCTCATTGCTATTATTTTGGCAAAGTTCCTATGTTACAGACATTGCACTGAACTGTTACTTGAAATTATGAAAATTCATTAACTCATACTCCATAAAAATTTTAGCTTGAAAAAAATATATATATATGTAGGTTATGGTTAGTTTGCACTGTAGCAATACAGCCCATGTTTTCCTACACTTTTTTTTTCTCTGTTCTACAGGTTCAAGAGGGCGAAGGAGTAGAACAACATATGCATAAACCTGCTTAATCATTGTCTGCTGTCTTTACCTTCCAATCATTTCAGTAAACTTTGTGCAAGTTATCTGAAAAATCTCACGATACAAAGACCAATCTTGAACTATAAATCTTCCCTGTTTTCATGGTCTCTTGAACAATATGTAGATTTTGCATATTTTCCTCTTTTTTATCCACTTTTCTAGTCTTTCAATGGATGGCCATTTATACTTAATATCTATTTTTCTTCTGCCTGTGTTTCCAGTATACTTATTTCTCACTTCACTGTCTTTGTGCTCAGACTGAAAATTGAAGGATGACATAGCCATCTTCCTCCAGTTTTATCTGTCATGCAGGTTTTTTTTTTTTTTTTTTTTTTTTTATTTCAGCAGGACATCCTTGCAGGGAGATAGCTTGCTGATTGCCCTGCACTTGCTTTTGTAATCTCTGCTGCTCTGTTTTGTAGTTCTCGATTACAGCAGAGATGACAGCAGTCAGAGAAAAGGAAAAAAAAGCCAACAAAAAATATAGTGAGGTAGATTAGATTTACAGTGAAGGGCACATTAAATTGGATATTCAATCAATTTGCACACTATACTCATAAAAAGAAACCTCTAATATTAGCACTGCCCAGAATGATATTAAATCTAAATTATGTAAAAATCGGATATCTTTTGAAGACTAGAATTAAAACCACCCCCCCCAAAAAAAACAAAACACAAAAGCAGCAGAAAAACCCTACTCCAAACAACCTGCCATCAAAAACCTTAAACTTTGGAGAGTAATTTTTAACTTTAGAATGTTGTTTTGGTTTTGTGGTTTTTTTTTTTCCCTGTAGCCAGTGGTATGCTTTTTATTGTCATTAACCTAACAAGGTTCTAGGCTCAGTTGTAACTGTACTATTTCCTTTTTCTGAACATAAATATTATATCATAGACAGAAAATCTGTAGTGAATTTTATCTTCCTCAAGGGAGATTATTTATATTTTTTTAAATTATTGTGATGCTTAAAGATCTAGTTAGAGATTTTACTCACTCTATCCCTGAAGAATATTACACAAACACAGAATGGTTGAGGTTTCCTGTGCAATGTGCTCTAGGTGACCCTGCTGAGCAGGGGGGTTGGACTAGATGATCTCCAGAGGTCCCTTCCAACCTCAGTGATTCTGTGATTCTGTGATTCTGTTAGAAGGGACCATTAGAGATCATCCAGTCCAACTCCTTGCTCCAGCAGGGTCACCTAGACCAAGTTGCCCTGGACCATGTCCGGTCTGGTTTTGAATATTTCCAAGGATGAAGACTCCACAAACAGCCTGGGCAACCAGATTGCTCAAAGTTCCAGTGCTCAGTCACCTTCACAGTAAAAAAAGTTTTTCCTTGTCAAAATTTTTTTCTTTATAATTTCCTTATAAATAATTAATTCCCTTATAATTTTATTATAATAAATTAATTATAAATAATTAAATAATTAATTGATCATTAATTTTATACAAAACTATGGATATTTCTGGCAGATATGCTTGGCCATGTATGTCTGTTTAAACCATTTGAGCGCCATACTGAAAGAAAATCAAGATAAAATATCAGATATCTGAAGCTTTGAAAGTCTTGTATAATTTCTTTGTCTTCAGTTATGTTGCTCCTGTTCTGCAGAAATAATAATAGCGGGATCAAGTTCTGTGTGCATCCTCTTTCATGTTCTTAAAATATAGCCTTTCATTTTGAAAAGATGAAGTGCGTCTGTAATCTTAAATAGTACTTTTATATAGTTTCCTAACAATAATATTTCTCTTAAAATTTTAAATTATGGTCAACCTCAACTGAGCAATATTTCTCTTGACAGTAAACTGCCAGTGTTATGACACCATCATTATTAGAGGTTTCTATGAACTATAAACAACAAACTTATAAAGTAATCCACTTTAACCTTGAATGACAGGTTCAATGAAAAATGCATCAAAAATAAGTTTCAGCTGTAATGTAAATAAGAATTTTTAAAACACTTTCTTTTGAATAAACACCTCACTCGACAGACTTTTTTGCCTTAACACAAATGATAGAGATGAGAGAGTCACAGTAGATATATACTAAAATAGCCTTTTGTATGTGTCAGTGGACATCCTCGGGCAGACTCAGACCCAAGTCACTGCTGTTTCTGGTTAGTTTTCACATGCTTAAATTACCCTTGTGCCTGACAGCATAGCTACCATTTCTTACAACTGAAAAAAAAAAAAAAAAGGAAGATTCTGTTGCAATATTATTAATTAGAAAATCATACAGTAGCATACCAATAAGCAATTTATCTTCTTCTGTTAACTTAAAGACATATAACACCAGATATATTTACAAAATTGTGGTCATATCACATGAAAAGTCTTCATTCTCAGTTGTTTTCTCTCTCTCTCTCTCTTTTTTTTTTTTGTGAACAAACAGTTCAGTCTTGGGAGTCAGGGAAAAAGGGGAAGAACAGAGATAAATGATCTGAGAAGAGATAAAAAGGTATACATCTTTTTCAACTGGGCAGGTTAGGGTAACATTTTGAACTGTACAAGAAAGTTTGATCTCACACAGATAATCTAGTTCCATGATTTCCAGTCTATGAAAGTCCCCAGACTATAAGATACTTGTGCATACAGAGGCACTTTAATGACATACAGAGGCCCATTACAATCACTCAAAATCAGGCACTTACTGAAGTGCTTGCTCAGATAATGGTTGCATTAATTGAATTTGTACTACACTGGTTCTTCGTATTACATTTAATCGCAATTGTAGTGCATTTTTTCCATAGAAACTTTGCCTCAACATCAGTAGAGAATGCATGGCATTTGTTTCTTGGACAACCATTCAGTTTTATGTCTCTCTCCTTTGTTCAGTATATGGGCACACAACCTGTTCTTTGAGCACCATTCCGACTTTCCAGATTTTTTTGCAGACATATAGAGAAGGCTCAGTCTAGGTTACTCAGGGAAATTTAATTACCATATTTCCTGACTATGAATGCTTGACATCAGAACTTTTAAAATGTTCAAGAGATGCCTTGCCAGTACTTGCCCCATGAGAGTACAGAGTGAATCGCTATAAATATTACTACTAGAAGAAAAAAAAAAAAAGAAGAAAAGAGAGCAGTTGACCCCATTTCATTGTTGTTTGTTGATTTTCCTTAAGAAAAGACTTGTTTATTAAAACTACCTCTAATCAGGAGGGTCTGAATTCATGTAGGTAAAAAGTAATTTATTCATGTAAAAAATAAAAAAGTGGCAGATACGTTTTCTGAATAATTCAAAACATTGTTTTATGATTACAAATGAATGAAGAAAAGCCAATGTGTAGACTAAATGTAAATACTTTCTTGAGTATTCAGTTATAAATATGAGTAAATGTGATACTCTCAACTAGCAATAATGAATGAATAATCATTACCTTCTGAACAATCTTTGTCCATCTGTAATTTTATTAATGTTGAAGAAGATAACTTATTTTACAAAGAATACCACAATTAAGACCTCCATAAAAAGTTTTAAAATTCTTTTAAATTGGAACTGGAATGGAAAATTAGCATTCTACCAAAAAACACATAGTCTGTGCTGATCTGTTTGTTTAGATCAGTTATTGTAGGTTATTACCTTGTTTGCATTCCTCTCTATTGCACGTACACTATTTTTCTATCAAAGATGATATTTTCTTTAAATAAATAAATAGACGTGTTTCCATGAAAATGTTCCTTTCAAATGCAGCAAGGATTTTGAAAAGACAGAAAAATGAGAGAGACAATGAAAAATGGAGATAATGACACCTACCTGAAACTGCATCTTTGGTAGTCTATCCTCTTATTTTTTTTACTTTTATTAGAATACGAGTGTCTCTTTATTTATTTATTTATTTTACTTTTTGATTAAAAGTTTTGAGAGTTTTATTCATTTTTATTTCCAGAATAGCAACAACAAACATTCAAGAGCTCGATAGTTTTATTGTTGACACTTGTTTTCTAGCCTCTCCATTTTTTTTTTTAAATTTACTTCAAGGGCCTCACATTCAGATTTTATTTTCACTTAATTTCTTCACATCGGTTTGTACCTGGAAGGCTTCGTTAATTTGTCTAGCAAGTGCTCAATCAGTGGGTACCTAAGCCATATGGTATATGCTCCCAGAAGGAATGAGTGGCAGAAGCTATTAAGCAGAAAAGAAAGTCAGAAATGGGATTGCTAATACTGCTGTGCATGAATGTGAATGTGCCAACATGTAGGTCTGATATCAGTACAAAGAATTATTCATTATTGTTACTATTTAAAAGTATGGTTAAATTAATGTTTCAGTTATATTGTTCTACTGTGACTCTGCACGCTGCACCAAAGCCTTCCAGAATGAATCTGTCAGTGAAATGAACCTAGTTAAAAGGTGAAAAGCCATTTAAACTTTTTTTGTGAAAGGAGCATCTAACACAATTCTTCTCTAAAAGACAGCATTACCAAATGGACAGTTAGAAGTCTAGAAGAGTAGCATGGAAAGATAGATATTAAGGTGGATTAAGATTTAAGACAGTGGTCTCAGAAGGACCAAAAATAAGAGATAAATCTATAACAATTTAGTGCTAAGGAATTTGCATTTCTTCCCTTTGATGCATGCTACATAGGTGACTCTGTATGTATGTCACTTCATAATACAATATATACGGACATAATGGTATACTACACAAATGGACTTTCAAACTATAAATAAGTGCTTTTATTTTCAAACTGTTCAAATAAATGTGCTATCAGATACAAATCACACATTTTCAATAAGCCATTTGTTCTAACTGCAGAAAATGACTAGAAAACTCTTAGATGAAAATGACATTGATCAGCAAATTAGTTTTCCAATGTGATGGGTACTTTTACAAGGGAAGCAGGGCTGCTCTTCAGCAAAGATCCAGGAGCCAGAGACATTATCTGGGATGAAAAAGAGCACAGGGCTGCTCCAAAGCACACTGAAGTTCAAAAAAAGTTTTCCACTTGTTTCAGTGAGCTTCAAATCAAGCTGTAGATCCTGAACTAAGGGGACACCCAGAGAGCTACTTTCATTTATATGTATGGCACTTTCCCTGTTCTTTTTTGGCATCTCTCCACTCTTTCACAGTATAAAAAAAATATTGCTAGACCCCTCCATTGTTGTCTGACCCACACGATGGCTGAATTTACCACCTACAAAGGAAGGAAGAGTGAATACACAGCAAATACTCATCAGCCAGGCACAGAGGGGTCAGGGCTGCTCCTCTGTGCTGCAGAAGTTAGCATCCATAGTGTCTCCAAATGGGATGTGAAGGTCAAATTTATGGTTAGGACCCCCTGGTTTCCTTTCACTTTATAGCATAGAAGATAAAGCTGCTTTTCACTGTAAACTCAGAGATGCAAAAACAATCTGTTCTGAGACACCACAAAATTTTTCTATCACAGAGGAGCACATTGTTTGGTAAATAGTGGAAGTTAATTAAGTCAGGTTACCAAGGTTTCAAGTCCTCTCTCTCTCACCTCCCACCTAATTAAACACAGCTGCCTTGGATCTTTTTGATGCCCCAATGCAGCAAGAAAAAACACTTCCTATGGCTGGCCTGACTGGCTGACCATCTCATTTCAGACTATATTATTAATGAATTGTGTCTCCTTTTCTGCAGTGCACTAGTCTGAGTCACTCTCCCACTGTCTGCTAGCTTTCGCATAACTTGTAGGTGCTTAATTATCTTTTCAACTTTTATCCCTTCTTTAAATTTGGTTGAATGTGTCTCAAGGATTGAAAAGTTGCCAGTGGGGACTGAAAGCCTAAATTGCTTCTCTTTAAACGTCTTAAAATGATGGGTGCTTAGAATAGTGCAGCTCATGAAAACGTGACAAATCATGGCCATTATATGCATATTAAAAATTGTCTTTATTTGATTTTTCTGTTTTATATTATCATTATTACCTTGTCTGTTCATTTTATTTAACTGAAAATAAATTTTGGCACACTGCATTAGCTCCATTTAGATTCTGTGGTTCAGGCATTCATGAACTAACATATGGACTTCCCCTCACAAAGAGGGGAAGGAACTAATTTCCTTATGTCTCCCCTACTCAGTATTAAGCCTCATTTCTAACAGAGACCCATTCTGTTGAATGAAGAGATGGTTGATTCTGAACTATGGTTGATAATTCTTTTCTGACTTGTTTTATGACACAATGGCTTGAAGAAGTTCAGCTCTCCTCTTATTGTGAAACTTTTGCTCATCATACAGGACTCATTTTTAATTGAGTTCCATGGACCAGAATATACATCAAAACAGAACAAAACAAAACAAAACAAAACAAAACTCTCTTTCTTCCACGATAGAACTTCCAGGAAAGTAGCTGATAGGTTTGCACAGAAAAAAATACAAACATCTTTCGGTCAGAAAATGTATGTCTCTATTATTTGTTCAGTTGCTTATGCAGTGACTACCAGTAAGAAAATCCTACTCCCTACAGTGCCACATTTTCAGTTTTCTTTCATTTTTTTCCTCTCATTCAGTAGACCTTTCTCATCTCAACTATTGTCACCCTCTTCTGTTCCACATTTTTCATTCTGCCATTCTCAGATCTCACTTCTCAAGGAATTTTTTTCCTTCCTTTTTTCTACTTTACCTCCTAAAATAATCAGCAATTGAATAGCTTATGAATTCATAGATGTGTCTTCTGTGGCCAGTAAACTTGACACTGAATCAGAATAGTAGGGTGTAGAAGGGGTATTAAATTCTTCTGTGAGACTTTCTACAGACTTCCACAGTCATATTAACTTCTCATTGTACTCAGTTTGCATCTGGAGAGTTCACTTTTATGGATAGGCCTTTTCAGAAATTAAAAAAAAAAAAAACTTACAGAACCTCAGAGGGCAAATAAGACATAATGCCTTACGAGGGATGGAAATGGTTTTATGTTTGGAACAYCTAACTTATAGGATTTCCTGTGATTTTTTTCATGAACTGAAAATATGAACCTTCATTCAGAAACTAACTGATAAATTCTGTCTGCTTGATTGCTTGTGTATACCTTATTTATTCAAAAGTTGCATTTGGTCTTCATCATTCTCCCCCAACAGCAGCAGAATAAATTTGCAATCTGATTTGCAAGATAAGGATGTGGGAGTTACTTCCTTGTAGAAAATAAAAAATAAATAAATGAAGTGGGCCAAAATAAGTACATTACACATGGTGTCTAAAATCTAATTAAATGCTGGAAAGTTGTATGTACAAATTAAAGTGATGCAAACCAGTATGAACCTATTGCAATTTTCAGGAGTCACTCAGCTATTAATTTTTCTAATAGATGGATAGACATTATTTAATTAAATTAGTCAGTTATCTATTAATACTGCAATCTATCAGAATAAGAAATGCTACTTTCTAACAAAACTGCTCCATCCGCAGTATGGAAGAAGCATCAGCTGAAATTCTCAACTTCATGAATCATCTATCATCCATTTTTCCCCTCGATTCAGAGTTATTTAGAGAAAGATGAAAGAAGCTGTGACTGCAGCCTTTTTCCCAGTTGTGTCCCCAGAAAACTACTTAGCAAGCATGGAAGAAATCATGGAATGATTTCTTTTTCTGGAAGGTAACTGCAGAGTAAGAGTATGACAGCTGCACTACTATAGCTTTTCACAGTTGTCAATTAAGAGGAAACAGATCATCAAAACTTGAATGCTTCATTTTATAATGATCTTCCATATTGTGTTACTTTAAAAAGACAAGTGCCTCTTGATAAAGCTAAAAAAAAAGGTGTGGGGGGAGAGAAGCTTCCCGTGCTGGCAGCTGACATGCAAAAGTTTTTCAATGCAAGTTGAAAATGGTGAGGCTTAGTCTCATTTCTTCTGTTCTCAATGTTAATGCAAACAATAACGAGCACAATAATGAGACAGCACAAAAGATTAGTTTTGAATCAATTCTATGATGCCACTTTCTGTGTTTTTTTTTTTTTTTTTAACCTAAAAGATGTCTGGCAGAATTCTCACAGACCCTAATAGGAGGAAAACAAGGACATTGCCTGCTTTTCATTATAAAGACAGTATGTTTCTGGATTGACCCCTTCAAACAAGAAAAGRTAAAGGAGACAAAATTGTTCAGGAATGATCCTGAAATACAATTAATTCTATGACCAGTGTTGTAGTCTGGCAGAACACTCCTTACTCTGGGCAGGTTGTCACTAAACTTTTAATCTGAATGGATCATCACTGGGAACAAGGCTTTGGCATGACCAGAGCAGCTCTATAATACATAAGTATCTTTGTAATGAGCCCTGTTGTAGTTCCTGACAGACCGTACCAACTCAATCCATGAGTTGTTTTTCTCCCTTGGTTCATGTCCAAAAATGCCACATTCACTAGGGAATTGTGACTAAAACAGCAGATTAAATTAGACAACATGAACCTTCTAGGAGGAGTCAATTACACCTAAATCCTTCTAATGTTCCTGAAAGTTGTGATTCTCAGAGACTGTTTGCAGAAGATGCTGCGGTGGTTGATGTTCCAGACATGTATAGACTAGCAAGGGATGAACGAACAAAGAGGGATATGCTCTGAATAATCTGTGTTATCTCACTTAGAGCCAGCCCCCCCCAAAGTGCATCACTCATTATGACYGCTGTTCTTGACTCTCATAAGATATTGATATTCTGTACATAGTTGTAAGATATTCTTACAGCTGCTTCTCAGACAGTAGCTATTCAAGGTTAGCATAGCAGAGATAAGGAAATAGTTGTAGTGGATTTAAGGGGCCTTTAGGATACAAGTTGAGTCCCGCCTGGGCATCTGACCTATGCGTCCGACCTGTGCCTCCAGCAGCCTCCCATTGGCGACCCCTCTACATCGGGCTGCCTGTGCAGCTTGGAGTGTAAGTAAGTCCTTTATTAAATCTATCCTGTTTAACCCCTCACAAACTCTGAATGTCTCTTTTGGCTAGTATCCGAACCTCTCTCGCCCACCTTGGGGTCACAGCAGCGCTGCTGTAACAGAAGTCCTTCAGTCAGAAATCCAAAAGGAAAACAAATAGAACATATTCAAAAAAAAAAAATTATGACAAATTCTAAAACAATGCACACACACAATTAAAGGAAATTTCTACTGTGTCCCTCATTTTCCATATTTGTCTTATCTATCTGCTACATCTTATCAGTTAGTTTGCAGCATTTTTTAAAGTAGGTTCTTTGTACAATGCTTAGTATGGGGCCTAGTCCATCTGACATTCCCAAACACTATTCAAGGCAAAACATGATGATAAATAACAAATAACATAACACCTATTTTCTAGTGATTACAAGAAAATTCCAGAGACTGTGCTTCTCTGATATAATTTACATGTTTTAGCCAACCTTTTTTAAATTATCTTCTCCTTTGTTAAGAGCATCATACATATAAAAAGAAATTACCCTTTTCCCTTCCTTGGAGTAAAAAATAATAATAATAATAAAAAAATAAACCAGAGATATGCTCTTTCAGAATAATATTACTGTTCCCAAAAGCACAGAAAACAGGGCCACTTAAAATTTAAGAGCTAAATTATGCTTTAGATCTGCGTAGTTCCACTGGTACATAGCAGGTAATACACATCTCAGACCTGAATAGCCCATTTTAAAGCTTTCTTAATAAAAATCCAGGCTCCTGGGAATAAAACATATGCAACAGAGATGTTTCTCCCTTAGAATAAGCTGATTAGGAACTTGTGGAGTAAGCAAGGTTGTGGCTTCTGCCCCAACAGAAGCACATTGCAATCCCCGAGAGAGAGATGAAAATTACACCACCACTCAAGTGTCTCAGAGGAACACTAGGTAGGACTGCTTCTCCCTAAGCATCGTAACTTTAAGCATGTCTTGAGACTGACATGATAATGCACTCTATAATTATACATAATTCTCTATAGTCTGTATTGAATCTTTTTCCTTCCTTATCCATTTTTGAATGAAGTTTCTGTACATTATTTATTTGAAAAATATTTCAGAAATACCTAAGTAATGCAAGTTAATTACACACCTTCAAAAAGATAAACAATGACCTAGAGAAATCGCTGAATATGTAAATTTAGGAAAACAGTAAAAAACTTAAAATCTAGATTTAACAAGTACTTATCAAGGACTTATTAAGCATGTGCTTATTTTTTAGCCTGTACAGTTTCTTTGTTTGGATGGATCAGGACCCTTAGTGTGGTAATGGTATTAATGGCCAAAATGGTTTACCAAGTTGCCATTTTTCACAGTTTTTCCTTTGCAATTTTCTTTGCTTTAGGTTTCTCACTGAAGAGAATTAGTTTCTGTCAATTTAATTAYAACCATGGAAAAAAAGACAACAAAGAGTTCTTGCTTAAATTTCGTGTTTCATGTTCTTCTCATCTTCATTCAACTTGAACATGCATCCCACAGCTTATGTAATACAGTAATAAAAGGACAGCATTGTATTCCTTACTCATCTTCAATATACAAGTACAACAACAACAAACATTGCAGTGCCAGAAACAGACTGAGCAACAGAGAGAACAACACAACTCTTCCTCAGAGACCTGGTTGTATCTTTGAGTTTTTTAACATCTTTGAATCCACACAGAGATTCACAATTATGCATGCAACTGCGCAAAATGATCTGTGGATGGGTTGCTTTTTAGTAGACCACCTCTATTTTAACCATTTTTAATTAAAAAAAATAGGAAAGATTTTTTTTTTCCCTGTCCTGTAATGCATCTGAAAAGATTTGAAAGCATGGAGGAGTAGGTCTTTGGTTGGAGCTATGGGATCTTTCCATTTTAACAGGAATACTTGTTGTGTAAGGTGATTTATTAGATACACACTTAATCCCTGAGCACTGCTGCTTGAATCCAGTTAGAAGGTCAGCAATTGTCAGGTATGCTCTACCTCACTAGATTTTATTAACCTTGTGTTCCTGTTATTGAGTCTTCTGCCCTAATATTTTGATGTGATTACATCCGAATGTAGTGTCATCATTTCCTAATCTCTCTGGTAGGAGTCACTCATCATTTTGCAAAAATATTTTGGTAATATCCATTTGTATTTAAGCAATTGTTTAAACTGTTTTACAGACTCTTTTGTTTTTCTGTTTTGCTGGAATATGGCTTTGTTAGAAGTAGCATTCAGTTCTTTCAAACTCATATCCATGTGCACATGCATGCACAATATTAATACATACTTGCCAATATTAAATGGAAAAGGGTTTCATCAATGTCTGAAAATATCAGGTATGAAATAATTCTTTGGTGTTTCCAGTTCAGCAAAAGATCATTGGTTCTTCATCTCATGTGACAAGTGCTCCAGCAGTTACTTCTAATGCCCATACTTCCTTTGCTGAATTATTGTCTAAAGTGGTATCCATTACATGGGAGGGTGACAAGTCTTTATAAAAAATTATCTGTTTCATCAAAGGAGCCTATTAATTTGGGGCATGTTCATTGTAGGGTATGTAGACCAGCACAGAGCATAGGTATTCTAGCAAAGAGTGCTTGCTTTTATTTCATATGCATATAAAGCCTCCTTGGATTTTGTAGCCAGATTTGAAGAAGGAATAGAACATTTGCCTCTATGCTTCCAGTGATATTAAAACTCTTTTATGAAAATTTACCTAAAAAAATATTGTTATGAATTGCAAGAGCAGTTTCTAGTGAAAGCTCAATAATTTACATGCCATTAATAAATCAACAATGAACACTAAATTCACTAAAAAACAATAACAATATTTTGGTAATCCTGTGCAGTTGTTGCCTCTCATTTCTTTATATGATGTTCTTTCAGGACTTGTGAATCTCTTTCTGGAATTTGTGCAGTAACAAATGAAACATGTAACTTCTTCCATCTGCTTCTGGCTCTGAAGTGAGACCTTTCCCTCTGGATGAATCACTTTTTCTAATTGTTCATGAAGCATCTACTATACTTGTGACATTTCAAAAAAAAAAAAATCATAACAACTCTTTTTCAGGTGGAAAATCAATTTTTTCAACAAAATATATTCAAAGTGCAAAAATGATAAATAATTATCTGAGGGATGACTGTACAATAAAAAGGTATCCTGGAAACAATAATTTTTTACTCCCTTTCTGACCTGTGATACTTCTTTGAGTCTCAGTGTGAGACTTAACTGTGACTCATTCTTGTCATCATGCATTAATATCTTAGTCTGATAGGGAAGTAGTTTGTATCTCTGCATTTTTTAAACATATACATGCAAGTCTTTCAGTGATTGCATCTTTTCATCTTTGGCAGTTTGCTTTGAAAACTTATGTTACCAATCATATTTGTTGCACTTGTCCTAGATATGAACTAGTCATCTGACACCAGTTTCCAATATACAGTTTCCAGTGCACAACACGAAAGTTCAGATCTTACATAGACAAGTAACTAATTTTATACATCCAAAAGCATGTGCAAAATTATTTACATGACCATCCTGAGTACTCCATTTCCTCCATTCACTGTAACTTTTCTCTGTGGGAATTAATCCACATATTAAGCATTTAAATTTCAATTCCAATCATTTTCATGCTTTAAGTAGCACAGTGAAAATTTTGTTTATTTCTGCATATAATCAGATAAAAATAGAGCTGGAGGGACCTTAAGTGGTCACATAGTTCAGCTTCATATATCCCAGGGCAGGATCATAGTATTTTTATGTGTTCTTAAGCTCCCTTGCTAAAATTTGTACCCATTACTTTTTGTGCTATCAATTCTAGAAGAAATTATCTTTGCAGCAGGCTTTTGTTTGAAGATTATTATAATATAACTCCTCATCCTTCTCACCAAAGAGAAAGCCCTATTCTTTTCATTCCTCCATATTGGTGACCAGACCCGTAAGCATTTTCATTTTTTTCATCCAAACTTTCTTGAAGGTCAATACCTCAAACTGAACCCAGGACTGCAGGTGAGATCTTGTCTATTGAGTAGTATGTCTTAAGAGTATGCTGCTAATTACATATCATTTATTTTCCTCTGTAAGAGAGATGTTACATAAGCCTTCATCCTTTTTTTCAGAAATACTGTTTAGGTCTTTGTTTCCTAAGTTGTGTTTGAAAAGCTGAATATTCTTGCCTAAGCATGGAAGCTTGAGCCTCTCCATGTTAAACAGTATTCTATCTTATGTTACTAATGTTACTTGTCTTCTGGTATGTTTTTACAGAATCCCAGAATCCCAGAATCCCAGAGTGGTTGAGGCTGGAAGGGACCTCTGGAGATCATCTAGTCCAACCCCCTGCTCAAGCACGGTCACCTAGAGCACCTTGCACAGGATCGTGTCCAGGCGGGTTTTGAATATCTCCAGAGAAGGATACTCCAGACTCCAGAGTCCAGAGAAGGACAACCTCTCTGGGCAACCTGTTCCAGTGCTCTGTCACCCTCACAGTGAAAAAGTTTTTCCTCATGTTCAGACGGAACTGTCTGTGTTTCAGTTTGTGCCCATTGCCTCKYGTCCTGTTGCTGGCCCCATCCTCTCTACACCCTCCTTTCAGACATTTGTATACATTAATAAGACCTCCTCTCAGCCTTTTCTTCTCCAGGCTAAACAGGCCCAGCTCTCTCAGCCTTTCCTCATAAGAGAGACACTCCAGTCCCTTAATCATCTTCATAGCCCTTCGCTGGACTTGCTCCAGTAGCTCCATGTCTCTCTTGTACTGCAGAGCCCAGAACTGGACACAGTACTCCAGATGTGGCCTCCCCAGGGCTGAGTAGAGGGGGAGGATCACCTCCCTCGACCTGCTGGCAATGCTCTTCCAAATGCAACCCGCAAAACCATTGGCCTTCCTGGCCACAAGGACACATTGCTGGCTCATAGTCTACTTCTTGTCCACCAGGAGCCCCAGGTCCTTCTCTGCAGAGCTGCTTTCCAGCAGGTCAGCACCCAGCCTGTACTAGTGCATTATTAAGTTATTTATTCTTGCAATATTACAGAAATTGAAGTTAATCAGACTGTTCTATAATGTCCAGGCTTCTAATCTCTTGTTTTTTAAAAATAGACCACTCTCCTGTGACCTGCCTCCGTGACTTCTCATAGAGAGCTGGTAATGTTGCTGATGTTATTTCAGCCAGTATTCTCAGCACCCAAAGCTGAATTTCATCAGTCCTTGATGATATGGAAAATATCTACATTTTCCCAGTATTTTTAAATTTATTCATTTAGCGTAGTCTGAGACCTTTTTTTTTTCCTTTCTTTTTTTTTCTAAATAATAGTGTTACCCAGCCAGTTAGACAAGTTTATTTTTTTTTAGTAAAGATTAAGCCAAAAAAAGTATTGAAAACTTTAGTCTTCATTGTATCATTTTTAGTAACTTTTAATTCTGCTGGGCAGAAGAATTTGTATGTTCTTATTATGAAGACAGCTACAGAGTTCCATGTTACCCATTTATCTGTCATTCTTAATTTTTCCCACGAGGACTCATCTAACAAATCTCTAGGTTCATTAAGTCTGCCTTTTTTGAAATCCATCATTTTTAGTTTGTCAGTCTCCTTCCTTCCATTTCTAATGATTAGCACTTCTGTGGACACGGCCATTCATGTTGACCCTCCACCAGATCTCCTTCAGGCTTTACATCCTCAGCCAGTTGCTCCCTTGTGTTTAGAAGCAAATCTAGAAGAGTCTTCCTTCATGTTGTTTGCTTTACCTCTATCAAAAAGCATTTCAAGATCTTGCTGGATTATTCCTTCTTATGAATTTATTTTCCAGCTAGTATTTAGAGTTAGGTGTTTACCATATAGGTATCTATACTGACCTAGCTGTGAAACTCCGATCATACTCAGTGGCTATCCAGTTACATAGTTTGTAATGTAACTCGGTGAAACATAATGTCAATATATCCTTGAAGATGAGAGTGAAACACGTTCCTGAGAAAGTCACTGACCCTCTTGACTAATCTCTGCTGACCTTAAGGGGAACCTACTGTGACTTGCTAACATTGAGAAATCTTCATATGAACACCTATACAGTAAAATGATGTGTCTCCTTTGTAAAGCTTTTAAATTAGTGACCACATTGCAATGGTTGATATATATGTATATATCAGCTAGGTAATTAGAGACTGTTGTGATGGGAGAACATAAAAGACTGAGTAATCAGGCCAGTTTCAAGCTTCAATAAAACACTTTACTAGATTGACAGTCATTAAAAATACACCTTGCCAATGCTGAGTTCTTACTCATCAGTCATTATCAGTACATATTCACACAATTAATCCTTAACAAACTAGATTAGCTGTGAGCTTACAACACCAGGAAACTGATGCCATGYGATTAATGCTGACGGCTACAGTCTTTGACGTTGTTAGCCCAAGGTTCAGGTGAGCAGGTTTGGAGCTGGAATCAACATGGGTGTCTTCTCTCTTCCCCTTCTTTCCTCTCTTACTGTTGTTTTTTGTTTTGTTTTGTTTTGTTTTGTTTTGTTTTGTTTTGTTTTTGGTATTTCTCATGCCACTCCCCAAAAGAAAAGGGGATGATCTCATCTGCTATCAACATAGTTCATCTTTTTGAGGKGACCAGGACTTGTTCTGGTTTTGCAAGGCATCTTTCTGGCTTGTTCTGCAGGATTATCTTTGTCTTTTGTACTGTGCATTTCTTCAGTATAAAAACTGGAAAAAAAAGTAAAAATGTGTTGCTGAAATAAACTCAGACATCTCTCCTGCCTGTTCTAAATTCTTATCTTTCAGATTTTACTGCTTGCACATATTTTTCTGTAACCTATTCGTATGACTGTCCCAATAGTCTTCATTTGCCCTTTCGTGTTACCTACGATTTGTATATTTATGTTTAGTCCTGTTACAAACAAGCCTTACTTGTTCCCGCTTACACTATAACCAGTTACCAGTGCAACAAAGTTACAAAGTACTTATACCCTGTTATCAGTTACAGTATTTTGGTATGCAAATATCTGTGTTCAAGGCAAAAAATGTGAATTATATCTTGGTTAAGATGCTTTTGCTCTATGCATGCAAATGTTTTGGCTATCCTCTCAACATGTAAATAATGCCACTCATTCTCTGATACAACATTTGAACTATAATTTATATTATAGGTATAATAAGATATAAACCTTATCTTTTATGTAAGATTTAACATCATAACCCCTTGGGGTTGTATGTATACCTAAAAATGCATTTCCTTCAATAATAGATCAATAAACATACCCCCCCAAAAAAACCCCAAATCTAAATAAACTTACAGAATTGCCTCTGGCCTTGAGCAAAAAATACTCTAATACTGCATTTGTTCTAATGATACTTTTAATGCAAGCATGAGGTTTAGAGGTGGAAAAGCTTTGAATTTACCCTTAGGATACTCTCTTGGCAGATAAACCAGGGCACTTATACCATGCTTATTGCAAAGTATTGGATCATTTAAGTCCATTGCATAAGGGAATAAGTCCTCAGGGTGTTTCTGTATCGTATTTCCAGCCAACAGCAAACTTGACCTACAGTGATGTGTTGATCTGGAAGCATCAGCAAACAGAAGAATTCCCCAAGGAGCCCAGAATGCACTTTTGTTTGATGGAGGAGAAAAAGCTCAGACTGACATGTAGGCATTACACTTTATTATTACACAATGTGGTAAGCTTGTTCATGAAAAGATACAGAAATCCCTAGAACTTTTTACTGTACTTGCCTCTTGTATTAACTTTTACAAGATTAGTGAAGGAGAAAAGTGTTAAATTGGTGGAAAAACTTTCTGTGAAGTAGACAGATTTGAAATGTAACAGAGGACTGTCCTGTGGTTATTGCTAATGTGCTTATTACTTCCCATAGATAGGATACCTATGCCTATTACAAATATGTGGCATGTGAATGTTTTTCAGCTGTTCATTATAAAGTATTTGCACTTAATAAAAATTACCTCTTTCTCTGGGGTGTAAAGGATGGCAATTACCTGCAGAAATCCCCTGATGGTTTTCTGCATGTTGTTGTGGAATGTCAAGTGGAGTAATGCATTATAACATGGTTTGCTGTAGCATTCACCTTTGTAACCCTTAGTAATCTGCTAGAATGCTCTTTGTTCCAGTTAGATGCACTCAGTCAATGTATACTGAACCAACACTTATTTCCAGTTTATTATTACTGGTATCAATAGAGTGGGCATTAAGACAACCATGGTGATTGAATGTATGTGCTGTGTGAAGCATCTATTGCATTTACGATATCTATTAGAATAAGAAACAGAAGTTTATAAAAGCAAATTAACTGAATTTACTCCCCGTTTAGATTCAAACCTATGCTAACACTTTAAACATTTCTTTCATGATAAGGAAATTGTCAGCAGTTTGTATATTTCAATGTAGTTAAAATCCAGTTAAAAATAAGTAAGAATACTTGTTTTGTCTGTCTATAGATTTTTCCAGAAATTTGTTTCCATTTGTTTTTTATTTCATGTTGATAACTTTTTTTCAGATTATTCAACATAAATGATTGATATGCTATGAATTATGCAAGGTAATAGGAAAATGAATCATAAATACATTGCAGAATTCTTATCCAGAGATAATTACATGGGAAGTAGATGACTCATGCTTAACCATTGTATTAGTTGCTTCTGTGTAGAAAATGAAAAAAAAGTGAATATCTCTATTGAGATGATCACACTACAGGAAATTTATACTGCTTCCTGCATGAGTATCCTGCATACATAGCTGGTTTTCTTATGGTAGTAGCAGTTCATTCTCTGATGGTCTATTTTTTAGAATTGTAATGACTCAGGTGTCCTGGCACAAAGAACAGGCAATACCACTTCCAGTCCACAGGTACTACTTCAACAGCACCAACAACAAAATCTTTGGTCTACTCTTATCTATTGGAATGCACGTAGCTTGCAGTTGAGATTTTGAAATTCATTATTTGGTAAATCAGAGTTTGCCTGCAAGATAACTTCAAGCAGGGTGAAAATGTATTGCATACTACTGAAGATGAATACAGAGTGAAAGTTGCCCCACGTGCTCAGTGGATAAAATGGCAAGTACTACTTTTCAACAGCCTAACCTGGGTTGCTTGTTTTACTCTTCATCTGTGTTGATGCTTCCTTGTGCTGGACACTGCTGTTTAGTAACCATCCACTTGGAAGAAATGTCTGGAGATCACTCTGGTTTATTTCAAGAATGCAGTCATTGAAAGAATATATAAATATAAATAAATAAGTAAATAAATAAATATTTACCTACTCCCATCCTCTTAAGTTATTTTGAAAATGAAATGGAGACAATGCAATGAATATCATACAGAAAGTAAAATTCTCACTTGTTAAGGCTGTAAACCTGTACTGACTATATGATAAGTCAGTTCAAAACTTGAGGTGGGACTGGATTCTTATATAGTTCTGATAGTTCTGATACTACTTCTTGGACACAACTTCCATCATCCTGTTTTCTCACAGTTAGATGGCTATCTTCTAGTCTGAACAATGCTTTAAATGGAAATTCATAAAGAGAGGTATTATAAGAGCAGCTAATATTAGCAAGTGCCTCCAGGATAACTCATCTCAGACCTACTGTGTGTGCATATTTGCTGCAGTGGTCTGTGCATACCCAGAAATTTTCATGTCCCATATACACTGCAGATTCTCACAGTCTGCAGGCTGACTGTACATTACACTTTCAATAAATCCAATACATTTTGGATGCAACAGATTGACTACAAGTACAGTGTAGGGACACTCTGTCTTTGTGCACTATTTGTCAAGATTTATCTGGTGTTCAGAAAAGCAATAAGTAACATAGCAGCATAGCAAACTGCTAGATTACTAACAGAAACCATGTAAATCTGAATTTGGTGGATATGTGGCAGAAGTATTTAAGGTAACAATGCTGAAAGTTGAAGCCTGTGTATGGAGTAATGATGTACTGTGACCCACTATGACCAGTGTGTCTGAAATTATGAAACACTACAAATAATGCAGCATAAATTAAAAAAACAAAACAAAACAAACGTTTTTACATAGAAAATTTTAGCATACTGTCAAGAAGAAGGCAATAGCATGAATGGATTGGCAACACATGAGTGATTAAATAAAGTGCAGCATATAAAAAACAAGAACTAGAAAACAAGACTTTGTATATACAGTAACCTTCCCCTGTTGTTCCAAACTCTGGCATGGGGCTTTCATTGATTAATTACTCAGGATTGGAGCCATATTCCTCTCATTTTCTCATTAGTCAATCTTGATCCAGCTTTGAATCTCCTCAGGGTTCACTGCTACTAATGATTCACTCCATTTAGCACAATGAAGAAACGGCTTATTCTTGGTAAATTAGGCCTTTCTTCTCTGGCGAATTAATGTTGCACCAGTATGGACAGCAGTAAAATAGTAATATAACAGGACTATTTTCAGCAGAGCTTGCTGAATAAACTTCAGCAGAGACATATGCCAGCAATAGGAACAGTTACATGGAAGATGAAACAATTGTTAAAACATAGTATTTCATTGGATTTTCATTTAAGATGATTACCGGTTTTGTCATAAAAGCAGCAAAACTGCAACATGCTGGTAAATTTTATTTTAGTGTTCTCATTAAAAAAAATCTTATTTTAAAATTGCTTCATTTCAAGATTTTAAAATTTGCTGCATTGCATRACATAATTCATAATGAAAAAAAAAGAATTCAGAAAATTATTTTTTAAATGACATTTCAACCTGAAATTATATTTCTCAGAATGTGCTCTGATGATAATTTTGAACTTTTATTTTCCTCTCAAATAAAGCCAGATTTTCTGTTTAAACCCTACACACATTTGAGCTTTTGCTTTTGCAGAAAATTTAGTGATCAGTTTGTGCCAACTTAGGAAATTTTTATATAACAAGATAACTGCAGAGTAGTTTAAAAGTCCAGTCTGTAAGTATTTCTGATGAATAGACATATAACAGAATAACATGGGACGGCCAGATAATTCTTACAAATGTAACACACTGCATTTCCATATGGATAGTTTTTGACTGTGAGAGTACAAGAAAACCAGCTGGAAGTTACTATAACTACATGGCGAAACAAGTAGCAGTACTCTCCTGTCATTATGTCTTTGCTAGCATCAAAGCGATCAGACAGCTACTCGGCTGTTCTGAATTATGAATTTCAAGTATTCTGCTCAAGTTTGTATACCTTGAGGTTTTTTCTCTAAATATAACCCTGCCCTCTTCCTGCCCAAGAGAAACCTATTCAGAGGAAGACCAAATTCCTCAACTAGATGTCAATAATGGAACAGAACCTCTTGGAGGTTAAGGAGAAATATTCATAGAGAACCTTGAAGACTTTTACTTCCCTCAAAAGATTTAATTTTCTTAAACATATCTCAAGAGAAGATTGACACTCTCTGATATACAATTCAGGATCACATTTTTATGCATTGATTCCTCAAGTCATTTGATATTGGAAATGATTGTTTCTTGACATTTTAACTCTAATTATTTGTCTAAGGCCTCCAATTTCTATAGCAATATAAGTAACTCCATATTAACATATAACATAACCTTTTAATATTTAGATTCCCATAAAAGTTATTTTCTTCTTTGTTCTGTTTTACCAGTTTTCACTTTAGTCTTAAAGGACTCAGGAGTTTTTATTGTTGTTGTTGTTGTCCAGTATTTTTATTGTATTTATTTTTTCAGGATAGAAATCTAATATAAAGGAGCCCAGTTCTTAATGCAATAGTAAAATATATATTTTGTAACTTATCTCTTCTGTGATTGCATAACATAACAAATATTAATACATATATATGTATATAGTTTGAGTTTAATATTAAAAATCACTTTATTGTAGCTTTGGGAAACTGTATAGAAGATAAATGCAATTGAGAACATTTCTCTAGATTTATATTTCTAAATCTCTACTTAGCCCTGGTGAGGCCACATGTGGAGTACTGTGTCCAGTTCTGGGCTCCCCAGTACAAGAGGGATGTGGCACTACTGGAGCAAGTCCAGCGAAGGGCTACAAAGATGATTAGGGGTCTGGAGCATCTCCCCTATGAGGAAAGGCTGAGAGAGCTGGGCCTGTTTAGCCTGGAGAAGAGAAGGCTGAAAGGGGATCTTATTAATGTATACAAATATCTGAAAGGAGGGTGTCAAGAGGATGGGGCCAGACTCTTTTCAGTGGTGCCCAGCGACAGGACATGAGGCAATGGGCACAAACTGAAACACAGACAGTTCCACCTGAACATGAGGAAAAACTTCTTCACTGTGCGGGTGACAGAGCACTGGAACAGGTTGCCCAGAGAGGTTGTGGAGTCTCCTTCTCTGGAGATATTCAAAATCTGCCTGGATGCGATCCTGTGCAAGGTGCTCTAGGTGACCGTGCTTGAGCAGGGGGGTTGGACTTAGATGATCTCCAGAGGTCCCTTCCAACCTCAGCCATTCTGTGATTTTGTGATATTTGACTAATTTAAGGTATACAGCACACAGTTAACGTAAAAGCTGTATGCTCAAAGAGAAGATGATTCATACAGGAAGGTAGATAAAAGTCTAAGAAGCCCTTAGAAGGAGGAAATGAGTAGACAAAGAAGCAAAAACCAACAGAACAACAACACAGCTCTGTCCTGAGTTACAATGAAGACAGATAGAGAACTAATCAGAGAACACATGGGAAAAGAAGCCTCTGCTATTAGTAGGGGACTAATGCAGAGTTCACTGGCCGCGGGGGCGGGGGGTGGGAGAGAATGACATCCGCAAAGCACTGGATCTAGTTCAAGGTGAATATACATGCAACTGTACCACATCAGTACTTAATATTTTCAATTTCAAATCCCAAATGAAGGTTTTGCACTGTGGCAAGTAAAGGCTGAACTGGATTATTTAATTTCCTAGCATTTTCATTCCTAAAACCAATCTACATGAACTTAAGTTTAAAATAATACTAGTTATTTTTGCTCAGGATTCCAGATCTAGTTTCAGTGCAGTAGATTTAATGTTTCCAAGTTCTCAAATATTTTATGTCATAATAGAGCTAAGACTCTAATATTGACATTTACTCCAAATCAAGCCATTACTAGAATGTAAAGGAATGGAGAGTAGGACAAGGAGACACAGGAAGTTGGATTCACTGAATCTCTGAGTTAAAAAGAGAAGCTAACATCTCTCATTCTGTCAAATGGATTGTTGTCGCACTGTCACGCTATGCAGGTTCAATAGCAACAACTGAGACAGTAATATAATAATAATAATAATAATAATAATAATAATAATAAAATGTTTATTTCCTCACACAAGTTCTTGGATTAGTAACATCCATTAAAATAGTGTGATTACTAGTTTAGAAAGGATAACACAAAACCATCGGTTACTAATTTAGAAAGGATAACCCGAAACCGTCAATTACTGCGCTATTAATTGGAAGCACTGCTTATCCCTACTTGAAAGCTTTCTTGTTCCCTCCCCTAGTGAGAGGGCTCTCAACCTCGAGGAGTTACCTTAACCCAGCGTCCCAGGAAAAGGGGGGGGGGGGGATACTCATGGTCCAGCTGGAGAGGATGGTCAGGTCACGTTCCCGTCCCTGCTCAAACTCTCCTAGCTSCCAAGTCTCTTTTTATACGGCTGGGGCTCTGGGCAAACACTGCTTTTGCTGACTTTTAGCAAGTTTCGCAACCACAGGACTGTCTGTTAGTCTGCTCGGGAGGACCCTGCTAGCGAGGCAAGACCCCAACACCTCTGTACTGCTTCTCCCCTCCGCGGGGGTCCGTGCAGGTTCCAGGTGGCAGACTTCACTTCTCCAGGCTTGTTAATGCTGCCGTTCCGCAGCCTTGCGCATATCAGTCCTTGCGCGTATCGGTTGGTAGACTTCTTCAGTCCTGTTAAGTCCTCTGTTCAGCAGCTTTGCGCACATCAGTTCTTGTGCTATCAGTTCTTTTGCATATCAATTGACAAACTTCAGTCCTGTTAACTCTTCACTTGCCCGTCAATTGTTTAAAATGGTTATAATTACATGTATTTTTCTAACATATATCCCATATGTTGATGACCTGAAAGATGTGCTGATTATCAAAAATCATACAAATTCAAATATTGGGCTCATTTTTCTAGCATAGGAGTTGCATGCCAAAATATAACAGAACGTTTAATTATGGATTTCCATCTCTATGATCATCTGGAAAATAACAGTGTATTGGGGAGACTTAAATACTGTGCATAGGCAGCAATTTTAGCAGTCTTCAAAATGTTGATGGAATTTCTTGAGGACAGCAGTTTTAATTTAAGTAAAACACAACTGAAAAGTGCTAAGAAAAATAGCAGTCAAAAATTCTTACTTCCTCCCCTCTGTAGGGTTTTCATGACAAAGAACCTGAATTTTATTTGTGCCATATAAAGTGAAACAGTAAATGAAAAAAATAAAGAAAAACGAAAATGGATTTTTTTATTGTTATTTATTGATTCAGTGTTAGCCGTGGAGGACTGTGGGGAGATTTCCATGTCAGGTATGTAAGACAGCTATAGAAGAAGTGAAATTATGTGTGGGTTTTAGAAACAATACATTTGAAAGGAAGGAAGGAAATCAGAGTGTATTTCTATTCACAGTATGACAGCAACTTTATTTACAAACATTATGTAATGAAGCACCTTTCATTGCAAAAGCTGAACAATATAATGAAGTCGAAGTTCAGAAGTTCAGCAGTTCACCTGTGTTCTCTCCATTTCTCTCTCTCTTTTTTTTTTTTTTTTTTTTTTTTTTTAAAAGAGATGAAGACAGAAATTGTGGTTTACTAAAAGATGAAACAATGCCCTTCTGGAGTTTACGTCAGGGCCATGCTTTCTTGTCTTTTGATTTTTATATTGAAGAAATGTAGAAAAAGATGTGGATAATGGTAGAAGTACCCCCAGGCAATTTACACTTTATGCAAGTTGAACATTGCATAAACACAGTCTTACGTGAGTATCCCTCACTGTAAACTATCAACTACATTTTGAAAGATATTAATTAATTATTAGGGTAATTAGTTTTTTGTGGAGAAGATCCATGCTAGAAGAAATATTTCGTCAAAGAACTAGAGGATACATTTTCGCATCAGGCTAAGCAATATATGAAATGCAACTACATTAAACTCAAAATTAAGACTTAAGGCATGGCTGATGAATGATGGTAGAAGAGAGAAGAATGATGTCTGAGTCTTCATGGTTTTCCAAGGCATTGAAAAGAGACAATACAATAGTTCCAGTTCAGTCTTTCAGTCAGGTATATCTTTTGTTTTACTAGACATGAAGGATGGTCCTACTGTCTCAGAGGGTAGATGGTGAAAATAAACATTTCTGACAGAAGGAAATTGATAAACTGTTCAAATACATAATTTGGACAAACAGTAACTGTGAGATGCAAAACACAGTAAAGACATTCCTCTTCATTATGAATTAATCATTAGATAATGTTATGACTCACTTCACTGAAGAAATGACATGACATTATGTCAATGAGCAAAGAATTGTGGTATATTAGACTTAGAATAGGATGTGAAACAGCTTTCCTGTCTCAAAAAAATTTTCTGTATTTTTGGTAAATCCTTACACGTTGAATCTAATTTCTTCCAGATACTTTGAGAAGTGACAGAGAAATACTCTATTCTCATTTCTTTCTGTTAAGGACATTCATAATGGCTTTAGAATGAGTAGGTTCAAGTCTCTATTATCCTTCCTTTCACCTTGGCACCTTATTTAACATCCTCTGGTGAGCACCCCCAGCCACAAAATCAGTCTCCCTCTTCATAAGAGATGTTTAACAAGCTAATTAATACACTCATTTGGGTTGTAGTATACCTGATTTCAGCTCCCTTCTTTGTATCAGATAGACTAGGCATTTGGCCCTTGATCTTCCACACCCCACGGAGCAAAATAACTACAAGAATGAATATTGGCTAGCCTTAAGAGGATCCATGGTCTTCTCCATGAAGTCTTGGTTTCTCTGCAAAAAATCAGTACAGGAAGAGCATAGAGAGTTTGCCCAACTGAGACAGGAAAAAATAAAGATATCAAGACTTGAGGTTCACTGCTGACCTACTTCCACTCTGCTTGGCAACAGGTGTTTTTAAAAGCYCTCTTGCCTCAGCAAAACCATATGCAAAGGCAAAACAGTGAAAATGAGGAATCGTAGATTTGCCATTCAAGTATTTGTCAGATTAACTGTGAGAACCTATGCCATCTATACAATCCTCTTAGTCATGTGAATGAGAAATGTGTTTATAATACAATATCATTGTACACTGAACAACATAATCTCTCATCTGAGCTAGCACAACGATGTTATAAAACCATAGTGACACCAATGGAATTCCTTATTCTTTAACTGCTCTAGAGTATTTTTTTTTAAACTGACTTTTAACTAATTTCATTGTGCAGAGAAAAATTCAAGAAAAGATGTCAAGTTGTCAATTTTAAGTTTATCATACTGTGCCCCAGCTAGCCATGAAGACTCTGAACAGCAGATACTCCATACTATCCAAAGCCTCTGTGGTTTTAAGGCAACTATTTTTTGTCTTAGAAACTAAAACTCCCTCAAAAATTGAAGTTACTGAAAAAGTTTTAATTTTGATTTTTAAAGCAAATATACAATAGTAACATTTGATTTTTAATGGAAAAACAATCGAGCTTTAATTTTACTTAAGAAGAATCCTATGCTACTCTTATGGTCATTTAGAGCTATACATGTACATGTCACAGTATAAGAAGTTTATTTTCTTCCTACTGAAAAAGGTATAGATACTTCAGAGAATGCCTTAAGGTGTGACAGAAGTGTGAACAATACAGAGAGGAAAAAAATGCTCACTATCCAGTTCTAAAAGCTGTTTGGACATTTATTTTAGCCATATCTGCATTTCTGTGTGCCTTTCTCAGAGCTGATGATCTTTGCAACAGCTGTGGATGTTCCTTAGGCATACACCAGTTGGAATTTATTCACCATATGCCAACGCAGTAAGATGATGTAGTGTGTAAATACATGACAAGCCATCTGCACTAAACTGCCAATTAAAGACATATTTTAACATGCAAGGCAAATTGTTATTATTGCTATATTTTTATTATGTTCTTCAAGAAAACTTTGCATAAGATATCTATTGCTCAAACATCTGTTTTCAAAGTGGTCAATTATATGTATTTATCCTGACAAGAATAACTTGTTTTAGGGAGAAGTTATACAGCTACATATTATAAAATGGTGATTCAAGAGTGTTAGTTATGACTGAATTTATTTAGCTTAACAAACTACAATATAGGAATCTTTCTCATCTCTGTGGTGAAATCTCTCATGAAAGAGCTAATACTTTCTCTAGTGTTGGTGTCTGCATTGTTCACTAAATGTTCTTTGATAGGAGGAATGCTATATCCTCTTGCATTTCTATATCCATGATGTGATCTATATCCTGATAGTGTCTCGTAAAATGGAGGGATTTCCAGGATCCAGTCCATTTTGTTGGCAAGATGCTGTTCCGATGTAGTCCTATACACTTACACAGTGCCTTGTTTGCTATGGTACACAGTGCCTAACTGTCAAGCACTTCAGTTCACTGACTGCAGTGGAAAGCTTAGGCTTGTTCTGGTCAGCTAATCATGCCAGACCGAAAATTCAGTTTTGTTGCTGAAAAGGTCAGTCAGCAGATCAGCCAGATAGTACAGGGTGAGAACAGTTGGAACAGAAGTCATATTTGAACAAACTCAGTCCCGTCATGGAAGTTAATTCTTTCAGCCAATGACTAGAAATTGTAGTTAATTAGGATATGATTGTTAAGGACTAACTGCATTGAATATGTAGTCATAATGATTGATAATGTGAAAGAACTAGCCATTAGCATGGAGCGCATCATTGATGTATATCAATCAAGTAAAGATTTGTTTTAAAATATAACACTGTCCTAATTTACCAGTCTTCAAAATATTCCCTCACAGCCATCTCTGGTTCTCTCACTGATATACATATATATAAATATATACAGCTACAGTGGGAAAAAGTAGATGTTTTTACAGAAACATCATTACATGCTATAAGACAGAATGCTGATAAATCAACCATTGGTACTGCAGCTCACTGCAGGAAAACATGAGGGATCTCACTGTGGAATGAAAATAAGAAGACAGCATAACTGTAGCTAGTCCATATGGCTTTTCATCTTCCTAAGGAAAAAGAAATAGCACTGCTTCAGCGGGAGATAATCATTACTTAGCCAAACTGTTTGTAAGGCAGTGTGCGCTATTTTCGTGTTAAGTATAAACAGGTTTTGCAGTATTAACACTAAGATTTAGCCACAGCTGAATTTGTTAGGAAAATCAATAATCCTAACATCCTCAGCTGGTGTGGGATAAAATAATCAGGCCATTAGCACTCATTCTCAAAGATACAGAGAAAAAATGTTTTCTTAGCTACAAGAAACGAACAGCTAATGTAAGGATATCATTAAGTTATAAAATATAATTCTTATTTCACTTTGGTCTCAGTGTCTGGCATCAAAACCATTCAAGTCAGGAAGTAAGTAGCAAAAGCATGCAGAGAAAACAGTAATTAAAACTTTAGAAAAAGAAAACAAAAAACCCCCCAAAACTGCAAACCACAAATTCCCTCAGAGAAGCATTCAGCTCCCCTAAAGGTCAGGCAACGCAACTGCTTGCAGGTCCCTTTCAGAGCGACAACTTCCTAGTCCATTTGCCAGGGCTCTCTCAGAGCCAGCTAGCTTTATCCCACCACTTTATCGCTTCTCCTCAGAGGCAACTTCCTGGTAACTGCTGATCGCCCCCCCGTGACTCTCCCACCAGTTCCAGCTGCAGCTCGCTGTGTCCAGAGGCAGGGAGGAAAAGGGGGAAAAGGGGTATTCCTCTCTCTCTCTGTTCTCTGGTAAAGTAGCAAAAATGTACTCGAGGTGGAGAAGCAAGCAAAGGTAAGGCTCATCTGGGCTTTGCCTGTGGTCCTGAGGTATTGTTTTCTTGTTTGACTGCTTCAGTAAAAGGGAATACATTCAAAGCACAACTTAGATGTCACATTCATACGGGGCCTTTTAAAATATAGATGGATAAACCAACAGCACTAGTACTTAGAAAAGGGAAAGCAAGAGTGG
Source organism: Apteryx rowi (assembly GCF_003343035.1). NCBI lineage: Eukaryota > Metazoa > Chordata > Aves > Apterygiformes > Apterygidae > Apteryx > Apteryx rowi. The sequence goes on along the minus strand of NW_020450241.1, from coordinate 784,954 downwards.
TTTCTCTCTTTTGCTTAGAAAAGTTCTTTTTATTTCCAATTGAGTATAAAAGGAACAAAAGGCAAGAATTTCTTCGTCTACCGTGGCATATTGTATTTTCAGCCTTGTTCTTCTGAATAAACAAAAGAAAAAATATATATATGACTACTTTGTCACACTTGGCTTTAGGGATTTTTTTACCGTGCAGGAGAGATGGCCTTATTAACAGTATGAAAAAGAAGGTAGGAAAATGAAGTGAAACAAAACATCTACAAAAAGCAATCCTGTCACAAAATAATTGATTTGTATTAGCTTAAATTAACTGTATCAAATACCACTTTGTTTTTACTGTCAATTGAAAAAAGCATATTTTCTTTTTTCTGAGAAGAAACTAAGAAGACCAGATAGAAGTAACTTTAATAAATGACCTAATGCGCACGTTATTTTCAGCAGTTAAACTTCAAGCTGTTCTGAGTTCCAGAAAATAACCTTCTTTCTTCCAAACATTATTAGCTTTCTACATCAGTAGAAATGTGCATCATTCTTGTAGCGATATTCCTGAAAAAGTTTCCTATTTCTTTTTGAGAGATATGTCCACAGCAAAAATGTGACTTTTATACTTATTAATATTTTATATGTTAGTATAATCTTCATTTATTTCTGTTTTATTACTGATAATCTTGATGCTTCTTGGCAGACTACAGATCTGCAATACCCTTATAACTTTCCTTACCTCAGTGGCATCCTGGCAGGTGTAGTGAGTAATATTTGTATGTAATTAATGCAAGTAACATGGTTTCTCAGCAATGCAGAAAAGTTGTGGAGGTTTTCTGTTTGCTTGTCATGTGACCACAAGTTTGGATTTTAATAAAATATCTTCAGTATATTTCCAAGGTTTTGCATTTCAGAGGAGTTTCTACAGATGAAGTGATTCAGAAAGATATTTAAAAAATATTTTAAAACAAAAGTAGTTTTCCAGGAGTTAAATACTTTTTACAATTCACTGGAAGCGCACATGCATACACACAAAAGGCTTTCACCATGTATTCCTACAGTGTACACAAATAAATTACTAGAAATTTTAGCAGTGTGTCTGCTGAAATTCTTTACTTGACTATTTAAACCCTGAAGTGTATTCGAAATGGATTTCTTATAGGCACTGTATCATTGGAATTCTGCGTATCACAGTATTTATTATCATAATCATTTATTGTTATTATCATTATCAACACTGTGACATAACTTCTAAAAATGCCATTTTTTTTCAAAAATACAGTACAAATGTGTTTATTTCCATTATTTTAGTGAGTTTCCTGCTATTTAATACATGGAATTAGAGAGAACAAGAGGAGGAGGAGATCCCCTTTTAAATGTCTATTGTTTGGCATAATTCTTGCTTCCACTGACTATTATTTTCTTCATCTTCATATTATCATGTAGTAATTTACAGAAAAGTCCCAGCTTATCAGAACATTGTTTCAGAAATGTACTGCAGTAAAATAAATGGTATATACTGTGTTGTACAATACACTTGAACACTGACTGAACGGTTGGGTGACAAGAACATATTATGGTGTTTTTCAACAGGGGAATAGAAAGCTAAATCTGCAGTTTTGCAGACACAGTTTTTGTTACTCTGCAAATTCACAGAAATACTTTCTCTTCCTAAACATCTTGTATACAACTTGTATGTACAAGTCTGTGTCTCATAACATTAATGTAATGTCCGTGAGATATTTTCAGTAATATTAATTGTCTTGCCCTGGGTGCAAATACACTTGTATCATTCTGATGGATGATAGAAAAATCTAATTTTGTTCCCAAGTTTGTTATTAAAGAAGGCAGGTGAGTGAGTGGCTGGCAGAGAGAGAAGATTGTTTGCTCTGTCCTGGCTGCTGAATGTGAGCTCTCAAATTCTCTAGAGGTGAATCCTCTAGAAAGAAGGGAGGAGGAGACAAGCACTTACTGAAAAATTGGACACGTCTTGGGATGTTGTTCTAAAATTTAGGAACCAATGTGTAATAAAAACCAAATGTATGGTTCATGTAGCACAAAGCCTGTGTGGGAATTTTCTGAGAACAGCTGATGATTATTAGTGAGGTAAGCAGCTCCAAAGCCCCCCTGAGAGCCAAAGGAAAGAAATAAGTTTTCCTCATCAGGCAAAGTAAGATGTTGAAGGGGGAACTATACAGAACCTGAGAAATTTGAGTGGACCTAGAGTAAGGAAATAAGGAAAGGACCTCTTTTAAAGTTGATCAGGGGTCAGATGGCAGGTTTATTTTCAAACCCCTAGTTTACTTATGTCCTGACTATCATTTCTGAGTTATTCTTTTCAAAGAAGTTATCGTGTTGTTGTTTACTTTATTCCTAATAAAACATTAAAGTGATAAGAAGTCTAAAATGCTTGCTTTCTATAAGCAAGAACAGGTGGAAAAGGGGTTCTGCTTTCAAACTTTGGAAACCTTCAGGTCTGTTTATAACTGCACTGTAGTATTTCACAGAATCACACAGAATCACAGAATGGTTGAGGTTGGAAGGGACCTCTTGGAGGTCATCTAGTCCAACCCCCCCTGCTCAAGCACGGTCACCTAGAGCACCTTGCACAGGATCGCGTCCAGGCGAGTTTTGAATATCTCCAGAGAAGGAGACTCCACAACCTCTCTGGGCAACCTGTTCCAGTGCTCTGTCACCCTCACAGTGAAAAAGTTTTTCCTCATGTTCAGATGGAAGTGTCTGTGTTTCAGTTTGTGCCCGTTGCCTCGCGTCCTGTTGCTGGGCACCACTGAAAAGAGTCTGGTCCCATCCTCTTGACACCTTCCCTTCAGATACTTGTTCATGTTGATAAGATCTCCTCTCAGCCTTCTCTTCTCGAGGCTAAACAGGCCGAGCTCTCTCAGTCTTTCCTCATAAGAGAGATGCTCCAGTCCCCTAATCGTCTTTGTAGCCCTTCGCTGGACTTGCTCCAGTAGTGCCACATCCCTCTTGTACTGGGGAGCCCAGAACTGGACGCAGACTCCAGATGTGGCCTCCGCAGGGCTGAGTAGAGGGGGAGAATCACTTCCCTCGACCTGCTGGCAACACTCTTTCTGATGCAGCCCAGGATACCATTGGCCTTCTTGGCCACAAGGGCACATTGCTGCCTCATGGTCAACTTGGTGTCCACCAGCACTCCCAGGTCCTTCTCTGCA
>NW_020450241.1:710270-781352 GCF_003343035.1 Apteryx rowi | reverse complement strand
AAAGCCTTGCTGAAGTCAAGGGAGACAACATCCACTGCTCTCCCCTCATCTACCCAGGCAGTCATTCCATCATAGAAGGCTATCAGACCGGTTAGGCATGATTTCCCCTTGGTGAAGCCATGCTGACTACTCCTGATCACCTTCTTGTCCTCCACGTGCTTGGAGATGGCCTCCAGGATGAGCTGCTCCATCACCATCACCAGTCTGTTTATAACTGCATTGTAGTATTTCCCTATAAAGTGCCATTAGAATTGTAGGCTAACGGTACCACAATTAGTTCTGTCACTCTGAGCTTTGTAAACAAGCTTCCTTTAAACATTGATTTATCATCTCAGCAGAGAGACACAACTGTTGCTTAAGATCTAACTTGTCTCACTGGTCACATTTAGAATTGGAAACTTTTCCTGCAGTAAGGCACAATTGTTATTTAAGCTCTAACTTGCCTCGCTGGTCACATTTGGAAGCTGTTTCTGTCTGCACTGACTCTGTTGCCTTCCTGCTAAATAACGCTCTGGCTCCCTTGAAATTGCTTCAGCTTCCCTGCATTCTCTATGGAGTTCTCTGGAATTAAACTAGACTCTTGCTTTTTTCCTGGTTTTAATTAAAATACTGAACTAAGAAGTAACTCTTTTTTTTTTTTCCTTCCAATTCGACTGTTGCCTTTGACTGCTTATTTAGGTTACTTGAAAAAGTTAATGAAAACTGTAATAGCAGAATCAGAACAAGGCATATGGTGAAGATTAACTGAATAAAGTGACATTCTAACTCTCTGTTTTGCCCTGAGCACGAGAAAGGTGAAAATCACAATGTCCACAGATGCAGAGGATTGCCCAGCTGCCTACAAAGCAGGGTGTGCTAGAGCGTGGAAGTGCAAATCAATAATATCTGTCATTGCACTTTATCTGCTGTAACAGAGGAAGGTTTCTGCGTATCTTATTAACCGTAAACAAAAACTGTATTGCAGGGGCATTGGGCATGCTGTTAGTACTAAGAATCCGCCTGAATTCTCATAATATCCCTTCTGTTGTTACTGGTTTGACCATAGTGTTGTTATTGTTGCTAAAGGACAGAGAATATATTTCAAATTTAAATAGCATTTATTTTGTTGGTGTAAAGGCAGAAGAGTATACTAGATTTCAAGTAAGTGAATTAACAGATAAGAAACTGGGGCAGAAGTCTATAAATACCTAGTGTTTGATTAAAAATTTTTCAGTGAGTGGTTTCAAATTTGTTCTGCACTGACACTCTCTATCTGTGTTGAGCAAAAGTCATGTTCTCATTTGCCACTTGATTTTGTTATATGCTTATCTTAAAAGAAATGCTTTTTTCTATCCACTAAAAAAAAAAAGAAAAAGAAAAGAAAAGAAAAAGAAAGAAAGAAATGAAATGAACAGTTCTTCAACTCCAAAGGCTGAAGGTGTCATGATAGAAATGTAAGGGTTGACCTAGGGAAAGTAGGAGATGATGAAATTTGTAGCTTATATCAAGCCTTCTATTTTAATAATCAGGATATACTAAAATGATGATATATCTTAAGAGGAAATGTAGTAACTGTAGATATATTAATTGTATCAGTCATCGCAATGTCCAGCAATGCATGCAACATTTCCAAGTGATGTAGCTGATCAGCCTACCAGTCTGCCCTCTCCTTTTTCTACAGCTGTAGATAGGACTCTGAGTGTCCCTAGTGTTTTGTTCCTTTGTTCATAGAACTACAGGAAAGTACACATAACAGGAATGAAAACAGTTTTGGACTGATGCTTTGCTCCAGGCAAATCCAATAAGCAAAAAGGGAAGAATTTAACTAGGTAAATGACAATGCTGTGATGAGAGACTAGAGAATGTGTTGGGAGAAGGAACACAATCCTCCTGGATTTCCACTCCTGACTTTTTCAGGGAATAGATGATTATTTGTGTAGTTGTATGCACTGTTTATCTTTAGAGAGAAAAGCTAAGTTAGAAGCAACTGTTGGAATAAGAGCCAAAACCTGCAAGTTGGGTGACAGTTTAAACAAAGTGACAAATACTTTAGTAACAAACATTTTTGATTTCTGTCCTGGATGTTGAATACTGAATCTCTTGAATGTTGAAGCTGTATGAACTAATTCTAAGAGTTCTATGCTACATAGAATGATAGGGTTTCTTAATTATTTATTTTAAATGAGGGAAGGCCACTTACAGCAAAGCAATTCCCAAGGCAATTAGCACTTCATCTTTTATGCTATTATAATATTTATACCTACTTTTTGTTCTACTCCCTCAGTATTATTCAGTCTCTATGTATTACCTGTAGTCATATTGATTCATTCAATCTGTATTCTTTTTTCTCTTAAGGAAAAATTTTTCCACCCTTTTTGAGTATTGGATTATCTTTGGTAGCTCTACCCCTTCTATGGACATTCTCCCTTTTTCATCTGTGTTTACCTTGGTCATAAAGCTGTCTCATTTCTTGCAAGAAAAAAATGAGAAATAGCACTACTTTCAGTGCAAATTAAAATCTGAAAATTTTGATGGGACTGAGTGCCCAGTTTTGCAAAATGAAGTTAATGATGAGCAATACCTAGAATTTACAGCTTTGTCTGTACGAGAGGAACGGCCCAGGCTGCTAAGGAGTGAAAGGAGAAACAAAAAAACAACACAGAGGTGAGATTGTTGAGTTGGTTCTAGTTGGTAACCATGTAAAATAAAGATGTAAATCACTAAAGAATCAGAAAAAAAAAAACACACCTACATGATAGGATGGAAAAAATCTAGAGGAAGAGGAAGAAGATGGCAGCTCAGCAAGACTTACAAACAACGCATTCCAAGGATCAATGGAGTCCAACACTTCCAATCTTAGTGAGGATTACCTGACCAGTAAAGATCTGTTAGGTGACTGCAGTAGGGTCAATTAACATATTCCTGCTTACTACCAATATCATGTTAGTCCCAGCCTATCATAGCAATAAATAAGATGATTATTGTGTTGTGATCAGCTGTGTGTATGTTTCTGTTTTCAAGACACTGTATACCATAAAAAGATGCCTAAATAAAAATGTCCTAAGGATTTGAGGATTACAGGGTTGTTACACATGTTGGCAGGCAGCTAACATAATTCCTTTACCATCCTCCTCAGCTCTCAAAGACTTGGCATTAAAGGTGGATCTGGAAAGATCTGCTGCCCACTGTGGTTTTGTTTTTTTGCTTTACTTATTTTTTGTTTTTTAAGTTTTTCATGGCTTGGAGCCTAATGGTTGGACCTATTTTCACAAGTCTTTGACAGCTTATTTTGACGAATGTGGGGAACTTCTGTGCTAGAATTTAAATCTCTGGTAAGCACCTTGCTAAGACTCTCTGTCTGAGATAATGATTCAGTAAAGCAGTAATAGGCCTTACTGTTGTTTTAACTGACGGTTTTTGTGGTACTGAATACCCTTCTGACTTTCTGAATGTGTGATAGTGTGTTGGCATGATGTTATCAGCTACCTAGCACTCTGAAAGGATGCCAAAACTCATGAAGGCAAGCATCTGGCACAGATCCTCTTATAGTATTTCCAAAATATTTAAGACCTGTAATTTAATGTCATATGTCTTGCTTGTGCTACAGGCTCACATCTGACATAATCCTCAAATTACAAATATGATTAAAATTTGGGTTACAGAGAGAAAAAAGAAGAAAAGGAAAAATAATCAAATAGGTCTTGTGCTTTTTAGCTTTATCAGAAAGTAATATTTCTATCTAAAGTGAAAGAAAAGTGAGTATTTCAGGACATGTTAAACTATATTTGTTAAAGCTAACGAGTGTGTGTAGCACTACTGAGATTATTGTATATGAAGTTAGCATAGTCAAGTAACAGAGAGGCTGGAAGTGTTTTAAGCAGCATATAAACGATAGTGACATTGGGAGCATTGACGGAAGCCCATGAAAGCACAAGGATATCTTCAGTGTGTTAGGAGATCAGACAATCACCTAGGACAGCAAAAAGTGCTGCRGTTGTTGATTTTGTGAATGACTTTTGGGCCAAGAAAGACAGGCATATTTCTCTTAAAGCAGTGAAAGCTTTACTCAGAACATTTGATGTGGCCAGTTTCAGGCTAAGGTATATTTCAAGTCACTTTTACCTTTGAATGTTATGATATGTAATTTTTATTAAAAAAAAAGATTAATTTCATTATCAGCCATTTCTACTGCAGAATCATTCTTTCTTAGATAAAATTTTGCCTTTATGACTAATAAGAGGGTAAATATATGGGTATAAAAGTACCTTTCTAGTAATTTCAAGGTCATATATGTTACCTAAATGTCTATTTCTCCATATGAGATTTTTTGGTTATAGTCCTCATTTTAAATATTCAAGGCTGATTATATATAGTTTCAGTGAAACTTTGGTCACTAATAAAGTTCTCTTCTGGTTTATTAAAGTGAGGTTCTAACAGTGCAGTGTCAGAAATACTTTAGCAGTTTAGATCTAGCTAAACAAAACTAGGAAAAGCTATCTTCAGTGTGTCAGAATGTCTTTTATTATAGCAGAAGGATGAAAGAATCACTAAACTGTACAGAAGAATCTAGAAAGCTTAGCACGTCCAGTAGAAATATCACAACGTGGTTGTTTGCTCAGAAACCTCTAAACTCAAGGACTAGATCATCTTATTACATCATCTTCTGTGAGATAAAACTTCTAGAGAATTACTAATAGACCTAATCATACTTACTATCTGATATAATCAATATCTGATAGTGACAAATAAAGACATTGTGTAAGGGTATTAAACTAAGCTTCATAGTCTGATACAGTTGTGTTTTATATTCATTTGCTCAGATGATTCAGACATGGGGTTGTGGCCCACTCTTTACTGGGAAAATGGCAACTCTGTTCTCTGAGAAGAGCACAGAAAACTGTTAATTAGAAAATGTGTGCAGAGATATCTTCTGACTGATATCCTGTGTAAGGTGAAGATAAAGTCTAACAAACTTATCTGAGAAGCACCAAGAAGTTTACTATGCAGACAGTCCTCATCAAGCAGAAAGAAAAAGCAGATGGGACCCTTTTTTTTTTGTTTATGAAATGAGATGTGACAATCTTGTTCTTTCACTGGTTTAAGGAGCCTTATTACCTCAGCTCAACTCAAAGCCATTGTTACAGTAATTACTGGTGTGACTGAACCAGCTACATCATGAAAGGATACTGGAAAAAGGTTTTAACACTGGTGAAAGACTTCCTATACATCCACCCTGTTTTTAATTTTGTTCCCTCTCAGAACCATTTTCAGCCAAAAAAAAAATAATAATAATAATAAAAAAAAAGAGGGTAGAGGGTTCATGGAGTTGCAGTTATCCTTCAAAGACTGAGAAGTACTGAAAACCTTCCTCAGCATGCTGTGGTCTAGAAAAGTTACTTGGTGATTTTTAGTGAAGACTGGAATACACACTTCAAGCACTTTACAACTATTTTATGGTAACTTCAGGTCATGACCACTACAGACAGAAGTATGTGATGATAGGTCAAAACGTGACATAACATTTTGAGTATACTGACAAGAGTAAAAAGTAACCTCTGATGTCAGCAAAGTTCCTTTGCTGTCCATTTATGTGATTCTGAAAATGAGGAGTGGGCTGTACTCCTTTTCTGCGAGTAAAATTTCAGAATTACAAAACACATTTGAGGATGCAGGGAAGGTTCTTGGCCTTTTTGCCAAGAAATTGAACTTATACTGTGTTGGTCCCCTGATAAGGACTGACATCAAGCCAAATTTTAGTAATTAAAATTGACTCAACATTAAGAAAAAGGAAAGAACTCTGGGAGCTTAGTCATTTGGAACATGAAGGATGTCCTCTCCACCAGCCACAGGCATGCATACTACATAATTACAGCACATCTTCCTGCCAATACAGGATTATTTCAAAGAGCACATTTTCTAGTGTTGTGCTTAATCCATTCTAAATGCGTAAGCAAAGGTTCTTCCACAGCCTACAGTAGTAGTTTTCTGTGTCATGAATATAAATGTACTTCTGTTGCCTTCCATCACCTTAAACAAATCTTTGCCCTTGAGTCTTATGAAGAAAATTTTCAAAGGCACAAAAGGTTGCTAGGAGTGCAACTCACCGAAGGTTACCACTGCATTCTAAAAGAATTATTTCCTTGGTTACTTCTTGGTGCTCTTCTTACTTTTGCTCTAGCTTAATCTCTTAAAGGCTAATGGTTTATGTTGTTTTTTTTTCTTTTCTCTGAGTTATCCCTCAGTTTTTCCCTCTCTTTGGTGATGACTGGATCAGAATAGAATGCAGTCTGCCTACAGCCATATGGAGTGGTTACTAATTAGATATCAAGATATAATACATCAAAACATCTTAATTGGCTCTACTTTAAATATGAAATTTAAATATAAATTGTAAGTTTTTGTTACTTTTTTCCTTTGCATATGAAGTTCTATTCAAAAGGAATTAGCAATATAACTTTAGAAATTGGGTTTTGTGGTTTTTTTAGAACTAATTAAAGATGTTTGCCACTTTAACAAACTAGCAAAAGAAACTAAAAAATAATGAAGAAAAAATATTTTGTCTTTATCCTTTTTGGTCTATTAATTCATATTGTGATTGATAGTTGCTGCTAACTTGTACAACATTTGTATAGAAGGTTCAATGAAATTAAAAAGGCAGTATTGTTCCAGACAAAACAAAACCCAAAACTTTTTGTTGAAGATAGATCTGGATGTCTTCTTTTTGCTTCAGAGTAGTAGTTAATATGCCAAATCATTCAGAAAATCCTGCAGCTGCCCACACTTATCTGATTAATCTAGTTTTACGCAAAATATGTCATTCTTGATGTTCTCCCTTTGTGGTGATGGTCCCATTGAATATTGTGTGGTCTCACTGTGCATGATAAATAATTTTTTATTGATTTTTATAACTTTTTATTAAACTACTGCTTTTGAACTTGCATTTAAGTAGGTATTAGTTTATATTTGTGCTATGGAATTTGCACTAGCTAGTATTTATTCCTGACACAACAGTAGATATACAGGCTTCAGAAGAGCCTGAAAAATTCTTTTTTATTATAATTTGGTGAAGGTAGGAAGAGGGAAGATACAATTTGTTTTTATTTGGTTTTAGATGAACAGGGGAAAGAAAGAAAGCATTTTCCTTATTTGAGAGGTCACACATTTGTATTATGAGGAAACAATGCAAGGCATTGGGTTCTGAACTAAGACAAACAAATGCAGGTGATTACACAAGGCCATTACAGAAGCTGAAAACCAAGTTATGTTCCATGGAGATTTATTCAACACATTCAGTGGAACCTAGACCTCATCAGTCAGCAGGAGCTTGATTCACTTGCCTACGCTAAGGCACCCAATGTCATTTGTGACACCCTGGTCTATCCTGCCTACCTTTCATTTGCTGCTGCAAAGGGTATGCATCTTTTCCTGGTTTTATTTCAGGCCTGACAATCCTGTCTGGATATCATTCCCTTTCATAGCCCTGTGTGGATATCAGCCTCAAATTATCTCAGATGACATTAGCTGCCCAAAATGAGGTACCTGTTGGTGGCAGCTGAAGTGCTTTCTAAGATCTTGATTCCACCGAGAATCACTTGAGATAGCCACTAGAGCCAGTGTACTATTCCAGGTGACCTAAGCATGCTAATCCAGAAGATAATAGAAATCCCATAAATCCTCTGCAATATCTTCCAGCCCCATAGAAATGACTAGAACATCTTGGGGGCATATCAAATGCCACTAGATGCCTGTGGCTGGGCAACTGAATATAACCCTAAGCTCAGACACTCTGTTGACTAGTTCCCTATTGACTATTACATGAGCTGAAGCACACAACCCTGTGTAGATACCTACCTGCAAAAACCTGAGTATATATATCTTAATCTGAAACTCAAACCCATCCCAGTTATTTTTACCTAAAGATTTCAAGACTAAGAATTTTTTCTAATAATGTCTATCAGTCAGGGAGAATGACCTAGTGGCTGCATGCCTATGTCATTCTTTGTTAACAGAGTGATTGTGTGCATTTCAGCTTTGCTTTTAGTTCAAGTACAGTAGAGCGCAATATTGCTACTATTCCTGAAACTGATAGGATAACAGGACATAGGACAAGAAAGAGTTTATTTCCTAATCATAAAAAGAAAAGGACCTAAGCAATTTCTCCAAATTAATGATACATACATTTTATTTTTGTCCAGGGAAAATGGTTTACAGTGGCATAAAGTACTTCCCAGATAGAATTAACCCACAAAAGTAGTGTGGCTTCACTGCCATCAGTACTTAAACAACTCTTTTGAGCCCTTTACCTTTCTCACTAAAAGTTACAAGGGGAAAAAAATATATATATWTTTTTTTCACTTAACACAGTATCAAGAAGTACAGTTAGTATTTGAAACAAACCCTCAGATTTTGAAACAAATGTTAGATTTTTACTTTAGGGTGTGCTTTGAAATTTGCACTGGAAAGAATGAAAATTTATGTGCTAATAATAGTTTGGACACACATCCATTTCTGTCTATTGGAAGAATGGAAAATACAGGAAGAGTGAACTCTCTTGTAAGATGAAATGTTAACATCTCCTTAGGGATTTCTTGCATGGAAATGTGAATTTTCTGATTTTAATTCTTAAATAAAGTATTATGTTAAGACTGTTTTGCATTTGGAATGATATTATCTTCAATTTATTTCAACCAGAACAGGTGGCCTGGAATGATGTTAATCTGAATCTGTCTTTTAAATTGCAACACTGAATGGAATTTCAGCACTATTTTGATTAGTACAAAGAGAATACAAGAGAGAAATAGGCAGAGAAGTCTTAAAAGAATACTGATGAAACTAAAATTTAATTCACCAAATATTATAGAAGATATGATTTTCATTAAATCCATTATTATTTTTAATTAATAAAAGATGAAACCATATATTAGAGGTTAACCTTTTTTCTAGTGTTTCAGTCATTTATTAAAATAGATGATTACGTGTACAGAACAAGCTTTGAGGGCTTTTTGTTTTATATCATAAAAACTCAGTGTGGCAACAAACTAAAAATTACCATGATGATTGTTAAGTAAGGAACGACATCAGTTTTATTTTTGCCTCTGACTCTGGTCACATTTCAGCTATACTGTCCACTTTTTTTGACTTGACTGTGGGAACATGGTGAATATACTTTATATGTAACACTTATTTTATTTTTCAACCTTCCCACTGGCTAACAATCCAGTATTTATCTGGTATCTGAGGGGTCCTCTTGTATTTTAATTCTCTTCTTTCCATTAGGCTGTAATGCATGCCCAGTAGAATGAGTAGTGAGTACCTACAATGAAAGCTCAAATCTCAGTTCAGGTCTAACTGTGGAAGGTGAACCCCTGTGTTAATTTCCCCCAAGCCTTCAGTTGTACAAGCTTTTGCTAAGATCTGTATATTTGGACACCAGCTGATAGGATAGTAAAGGCATGAATAACTTGCTTAAACATAGAGTAATCTGAGATTGTACTGAGGCATTGACGATGTTAAGTCTGGAATGACAGAGGTTTCCCATAAATAGTGTCACATGCCCAGGGTCACACAAAAGCACAGCAAGCAATGGTAGGTGTCTATGATTAGGTAACTGAATTGAGCCATTCTCTAACAAGGGTTCGGATATCGTCCCCAGGAAAAAAAAAAAAAAAAAGACTCTGTATTAACATAAGAGAAGGCGAAATCTCTAGAAAGACAAAATCACCCTATTGCTTTTTTCCCAACAAGAAAAAAGTGCTCACTTTCTATAAAGCAAGAATACCCATTTTTTCTCTGAATTTAAAGATAAAGAAAGAAGAGAGAGAGTAGAAGAATGCATCAGCTACCTCTGTGCTTTTATAACAAGCTGGAATGTCTGTGCTGTCTGATAAATTATATCCAAATTAAATCTAATGATCCTAGGCTTTTTTTTTTTTCCTGGTAGTTCTCATTACAATAGAATATGCAGAAGGAAACTCAAAAGATATTAGGAAAATACAGAAGTGCAGCAAGCTGTTTGACAGAGATTCAAACTAATTAGACCCTCTAAGGCTTGCTTGAAAAGGCTTGCAAACTCCTTGTCATTTGCCTATTAGGCTCAGAATGAAAAGCAAGATTGAAAGCTGCCAACATTTTATGTTTATGATTAGAGAAAGAGCTATTTAATTGGACAGTAAATTTGGTTGAAGGAAAACAAGTTATATTGTGTGAACGTATTTTAGCCTTTTTTTTCCTTTTTTTTTAAATGTTCATATCTGTATTTTTAGTAACATCCTTAAATACAGAAGAGTTGTTATGGATTTTAATTCTGGTTTTGTAATCATATTTTGTGTGGTCTTCTCCATAACTAACTTCTTAAATTACTGGCCATTTTACTAAACCTCTTCTCTCTTCCTCAAGAKGAATTGAAGTTTCTACAAGTCTGATAAAGATAGGCAATCAGATTATATAGAGCTAACTAAACCAATAGTGTAATATGAAATCACACCTTCTGAACTAGCAGGGAGGCAAGGAAAGACACTCTTTACAGTTGCCACCCTCCTGCATATTTACTTCTTAGACATCAGTTGTTCAGTATGCAAATCTGTAGGGAGACAAACTTTCTCAGTTTGTTACTTAGAGAACTACTTATTTTGTATTTAACCATGTGCACCTTTAATCTGTTAGTATTTTGTGAATGAGAAGACTAGGAGGTTTATTAATCGTTTTTAGCATCTTCTTTGGTCCCTTTAGGAAATATGTTGTACATAAAAATAATGGGCAAGTATGTAACCTTGTCTGTCGGGCTGGAAAGTTTTTGTCCCTTTTCTTCAAAGGTTCATCAGCCTAACTGAAATATTTCTTACTAAAAGCTGCTTTTTTTTCCACTGCACAGTTACATATTTTTATCTTTCTAGGTCTTGAGGATCAGATAGTTTGGTTAGGATTCACAGTAGTCAGTTAGGATTTACACTGGTACATCTCCAAGCTTCAATAAAATGAGCCGAGTGCCTTCTTATAGTCACTTTTTCTCTTATGAAGCCTGTATGGTTAAGACAAAACATGATAGGCATACCTGCAAAAGGTTATGCCTCTGTAAAAATTAATTTCCAAATTTTGCTGCAGAAAATTACTGGTTGTCCATTATTTAACTTCTGATGAAGACCTGATGCCTTGAATTCTGATCTGATCAAGGTGTTACACTTCTTTTTAGGTGCACAGAAAAGGAGAGACTGTCCTTGAGGTGAATCCTAACATATTTCTCCTGTTTTACCTTCTTCCTTGGAACACTGAGTAGGATTGGCACATTCAGGAGGGACCCAGGACCAGCTCTGTGTCCCTTTCCTGTGGCTGTCAAATCCTCTCATCCTTCACTGAAAACAGGGAAGGCTATGTGAGGGCAGTGATCTAGAGTTCCAGAAGATCCCTTTTTAATCCTATCCCCATCCACAGAAACTTACAGGTCCTTGAAAATGGAAGGGACCATCGGAAGTCAACCTGCTCAATCACCAGGCAAGAAAAATGATATCCACATCTTTTCTGACAGACTGAGTCAGACTAGGGAATGAGCCTATCTGTATTAATTCTAGCTTACTGCGAATTAGTCATGCGCCATTTCCATCTGCAAGGAACAGAGATAATTCCAAGTTTAGATGTTTTAGCAGGAACTACAAATATAGACAAGATAAAGAATAAGGCCACAGAATTGATTTGCAAGCGGGTTCATCATGAATACAATCTTCCTGAATTTCTGTAAATTTAACTCCCTGGAATTATGCATAGGAACAATGTGTACTCATGCACTCATTTGCTCATGAATCTGTTTGTAGGACTGAGGTTGCAGGAGGCAAAATAGATACAAAATGAGGAATAGACATATCACACTGCATATAATTGCTTTTACTCCTAATTCACTGGCTTAATGTTGGTTTCATAAAAGCAATGATGAACTCATTTAGTATTATTGTGAATGTCATGAGTATTTCTGGAGGATTCTCATTCAGCATTAATTAACTCTGATCATTATTTTAAAATGTTCCCCATCATTTCTTGCTATTATAGCTAGCTATTTCTTGATGTGTCATTTCTGATAGTATACTTTTAAAAGTATTTCTTTGCCTAATTAGAATTTCCTCATCTTAATTATATATATGTCATTTCTATCTGCTCTTCTTCTAGAGGGAAAAATAAACTGATTTTTATTAAATGAAAATATTATAATTCTGCTTGTATGTCATGGTCATTGGAAATTATCATATGTGCAATTTTTTTCTACCAATAGTTTTCATGCACAAGGTGTTCTTTTTGTGATCAGCATATGAACAAACTCAGTAACTTTCTATGTCACAAAGAAAATCTCTCCCATGATAGGAAATGCTTTTGGGGCAGAGGATTAATATTCAGAAGAGCTATCACTGACCTGGATCTTTAAGTACAGAATACTCTTGTCTTGATACAGTTGCAAAGGGAGATGAAAAGGGTGCCTGAGGTGCCTGAACATCAAGTCATATTCTTTTGAATGGGTACTTTCCTGTGGACATCACTGACTAGACTCCACCATGCTTGACAGATAATGACCTTAAGTGCTTATGAAGTAATGCATAAAAATAGTCTTTTTGGTCTTGGTAAAAAAAAGAAAAAAGAAAAAAAGGCTTGAAGATGAATAATCTGTAATCACGTTTTTAATATCTGCATCTTAAATCAGCAGATATTTACATAGGAATTAAATGGGGTAGTAACCTCCTAATATTTCAGCTCTCTAAAAGTATTAATGATATTTGATATGCAAATTCAAATTCTGAACAGGGTTTATTTACACAGTATTCATAACAGGAAGTTAAAGAAATCTTACAAAACAGTGCCTCTTAGGAACTTTATACTTTTCCTGKTTTTTTTTTTCTTTAAATAAGAAATCTTTAGATCAGGAAAGAGAGTAGGAAAGAATTTCTAGATAGGTCCCCACACTTAAAGTGAGAGAAAAATCTCACCTTTTCTTATCATTTAGCAACTGAGAAAACTGCATGAATGAGAATGAGAAGGGAATGATTTGAAGGAGCTCAGAGCTGGAGCACAATGGCAGGGAAACAGAAATGTAATGCACGTGGCCGAATGAATAAACTGGTCGTCATTTTCAAAGGAGGGACATAGAGCTAAATCCTTTCTCCAACCCCAGAAAGACAAGAAATGTCAGTGCTTGGCAATAGATTTTGTTTCTCTGACTTTTGTTTCTAAATTTTGGGCTTTTTTACTTCTACGGATGTTGGTTTTGATCAGTTAGGTGCTCAGATTAACACTCTGCAGAGCACAAGTCCAGCTCTTCCACCAGACACCCAGATTTAGAATTTTGAAATAACCATTAAAAATTCTACTGGTTGAGCTTATTGTTTATGGCCTATTTTTAATATCTTGACTAGGTGTCAATTGCGTCTTTTTTTGGTTTGTTTGATTTATAATATAAATACAATTATTTCTACCTGATATTCCCTTAAGGGATGACAATTTGTTTGGACATGTCTGCTGAGAAATAAAAGATGTATCCCAACCGATTCCATAGATGTTCTCAACAAACAGGTCATACTGTATATTGGGAAAACTGTATTGTCAACCTCCTAAAATATAGTGTGATGTTTCTATGATATCAGACATCTTTCATTTACTGCCAGGAGAAAGAAATGCTGGTGCATTCCTGCACATTAAATGGTCTTGTGTACAAGATTCATGCATCTGTAATGAAGAAAAACAGTCTTTCAGATGAAGAAGATAAAAAGCAAAGCAATGTCATATGTTTTCTAAGCATTTACATAAGTTCTATAACTCAGAATTTATATATATATATTTTCTGTTGATAGAAGGAATAATTGTAACCATATACTCTTGACCATTACAAAATGTCTGAAGTCATGCTCATCTGGAGAAGCTGTAATTTTACTGTATTAACATGTTCAATGGAGAATGAAAATAAGATTGTCTCTAAAAAACCCCAAAGCTATGTTAACACAGTACTAAAACTTGAATAAATACCCCCAAAGCCCACAAAAAGGCAAACAAGCAAACAAAAAAAAAAGCGCTAGTGTTTAGTCTGAAACCGACAGCTTCAGTCTAGCTATAGTCCAGATGATATGATCTGCTGGCATAGATACAACTGCTAGGATGGACATGTGTTTTTGTGAAACACCTTTCAAACTTCCTGTGCACACAGAAGACATGATCAGTGATCAGTACAGTGATATTATGAATTGAAATTAGTGCTTTGGAAGAAGAAATATCAGATTATGCATGATGAATTAAATTTTCAAATGAAATTGATGTACTTATTAAATATACCAATGTGAACATCCACTTAAGTAAAATAGCTTCATCTAGTTCGTGAACATTTATGTTCTATCTCTCTCTGTTGATGATCTGTCAAATACCACAGATTCTTGAGTGAATCAACAGTATAGTCCCTTTGATTTTTCTTTTAATGGCAAAGCTCATTCTTTGTCTTTTATTTTAGACAAGCAGATGTTATGGCAGGTTTGGTGATCTGAAAGCCCTCCTACCATTGCAACATTTACAGAATTTTAATCTAGATAAAAGATTCTCTTCTTGTCTGAATTTTATATAACCAAATATGCAACCAAGTTTTCAATTTTTTTCTTGGGTCAATAATTTTATGTTGTGACATGTGTCAGATTCTAATAATCAGTGGAATAATGTTTGTAATACCATTTTAACAAACTCCAGCTATAATAGTTACCATAGAAACAGGATTAAAAAGGAGAAATAGCCTAGAAATGTAATACTTTCTGTAATAGGAATTGGTAGTATTAAATACAGGACATAAGCATAAAAAAAAAAAGACACTTTTTCTATTTTGTACCAGATAGTAACAGACAAGGTAATGGGGTATTTCATAGTATTATCTATGTATCCACCTTCATCTTTATGTGCGAATTATCTTCATCTATTTAAAAAATTTTTAATTAAAAATATTTCGTTCAGTACAAAGCTGAACTTGCATTTTGCTTTTGAAAGAACAGAAATATAAGTGTAAGTTCCCCCCAAAATCTCTTGTATGCATTAGTCAGTGAGGATGCATAATAACCTCTGAAATCAGAGAATATAACTTGTCACACTTTTAAATAAGACTTTTTCCCAAAGAAAAAAGAGATTTTTTTTCTATGAAAAGAATAGCATAAATTTTATTTTCATGTCCTTTTAAAGTCAGAGATGCTTTTCTTTGAGAAGGTGAAAAAAATAAATTATAGCTTTACACTATTTCTTTCCATAGTTCTTTTTAAGTTAATGATTTGAGACTGTCTTAGCTTTTCGGGGGAAGGAGAAATGTTCTTGTAATCTGAATAAAACAAATCATTGGCTACAGATTACTGGTAAATGCCTTTGTGATTTCCTTTTTTTTTTCTTTTCCTTTTCTTTTCTTTTCTTTTCTTTTCTTTTCTTTTCTTTTCTTTTCTTTTCTTTTTTCTTTTCATGAGGGAATATTTTATTTTGCACTCTAGGCAATCTTCAGTCCTCCCACCATCAGTCCTCCCACCATACTGAATCTGGAGATCTGATATTACAAATCCCTAAGCAAGTATCTAACTTTCTTCCTGTGATTAATTTCACTAAATTAGGTAGGTCTATTCATAAGCTTAATTTGATATTTGAGATTTGATATTTGATACCTTTTCTGAACACCATAAACACTTCCTCATTTAAAAATGAAATTATTTCAGTGCTAACAATTTGAATCTATTTAGATTTCTGCACTGTTATAAATGCAGAATAGAAATAGATTTTTTTCATGTCTTTAGTACTTTTAAATGATGACACATTTAGAAAATAAATTATTTAGACACACAAATCTTGCTGACTTCTCATAGCGATATCTGATAGAAGAGCACAGGCTCATCACAAGCAGAGGACAGCAGCATGAAAAATCCAAACTATGTTTTTCACAAGGGAGTGAGGCAACTCTGACAGCCACAGAACAAAGTTGAATTGACATCTTATTCTGGTTTGCATCTCTTGTTCTCCAAATAAAAATATTTTGATTTGATTTAAATGCATATTGGTGGAAAAATGTTCCTATGGAAAAGTGCAGCTTTGGAAAATACACTTCTTCCTTCAAAGAGCCTTTTAATCAGAAACCTGCAGAGAGCCCTACTGATTTACTGATCACTTTTGCATGATCATTCAATATTTTACCCTGTAATGTCTTCAAAGTTGTTGCAGGTTATTTTGTTTTGTTTTGTTTTTTTTCCCCCACAGTATACTGAGAGTTTTATGTAAGAAGCTTCTGGGGGAGGATATCATGATTATTACTTTGTTACTAAAGGACTAAGAGGTTCTTTTGTATCTCAGAGTGCATGGCTATAACATATGTAAAGTTAAAACATGAATAAAAATAAATTTAAAAAATCCTGTTTTTAAGTCTGTTGCGCATGTTGTTCACCCTGAGGATTGTTTTCTGTATTATAGCAAAACCAAGAAACCTTGAGAATCTCTCCTAGACTGAGATTTGTCTGGAACTTTATTTAAAAAATACAAAGAAAATTCTTGTGTATGGAGTCAGTGAAGTTCTGGGGTCAACTGAATGTGCGGTTGTAATAGATTTTACTCCATGAGATATTTTTAACAGCTGTGATTGTGCTTCAGAAGACATTTCTAGGAGATTTTTTTAATTATAGCATATTTTTGCAGATGTCCACCCAACTTGTCAATGACCATGAGATGTACATTAGAGGCAGGATGAATGTAGTTAAAGGTATTCAGCTGTCTTAATTTTATGATTAGTTTTGGTCATTTTCATTATGGAAACATCTGTGGTACCAATTGATTTTTAGCGATGTATAAGTTTTGTTGTTACTGACAGTTCGTCTTCTTGCTACTACCTTTTTTCTTAAATAAATACTAAGACTTTTTTTGCAAAAGAGTAGAGTTAATATTTTAGAATCTCACAATGTGCTCTAACTAAAAGGATGGATTTCATAAGTTCCTTCAGCCTGAAAATTTATCAGTCCTTCTCTCTTCACAAAAGACAGCTGGCAGTTGTCCCATTTCAGGTGTTGTCTTGGCCCCATGAATAATAAACAAAATCATATATTTCATTTCTCCTTGCATTACTTAGTAAAATATACAGCAATTTCCCAATATACTTTGACACTGTCTTTTCATTATGTGCGTTACATTGTAAAACTGATATTTGCTGTCTAATTTCTGCTTCCACTGTGAACAGGACTAATGTGACAGACAGGGCCTGAAATAGAAAAGCAAACACTACTGCTTTGAGCAATAATTTTAGTGGCAGTCTTTTAATAAGTTTGATGAATCAGATTTTGGAAAATTGGATTATTTTTCACATCTTCATAAATATGCTGCCTTACTTGTAGTTGAAGAGATAGCTGGAGGAAACTATATTTTCCTCTAGCCCACTAAGTTAAATGACTCTGAAAAGTTTTGAGGATGTGAAAACATGTCTGTTGCTTAGCTAGGCCTTTTAAAAATCTTTTTATCTTTCCAAAATCTTCAATTCCCCTGTCTGCATACATAGTAGTGTATGCATTGTTGGGGATCAGGTATGCAGACACCATAGCATGAAGCCTGGGTAACTTGATGTAGAGAAGTGCGATCTTTGATCCCATGTCTCAATATTGCTAACCTAACACAGTACAAATCCACACGTCAGGCCTCTGAAATATGGTAATTTCATTTTTAATCTGTTGATTTATGGTAGCAATTGGGAGTTTTCTTTCTTTGCTTTCTGGTCCTTCATTTTTGCATGTTTTGCTTGTGAGTTTTTTAGTTTCTGAGGCACTTCAGTCACATATTTCAGTCTATGTTAAGTGACATAGGGCCAAAGACACCAACTTGAGGAAGAAAATTTTTTAAGATCCTTTGTAAAACAAAACACCAGGAAAAAAAAAGAAAGAAAAAGGATCTTAGGATGCTGGATGTCAAAAATAACACTAGTCTCACCACATCTTACAACTAGAAACTCTCTGCGATACTGACTTGGACTGCAACTGTCACTGTAATGACTTTGCTGCATCCTCCTCTTTAGCTCCTTCAGATCAATAGGTTGAATTGTTCATCAGTCAGACCTGTWTTCCTGGAATACGTGTTCCTTTGGTAGCTCAAGAAAGCTAATGTGTTGCCTAGAAACCCTGAGTAATAAGAAATATATCTATTTTGCTTTAATTCCCTCTCATTTGCACTGCTTTGCTTTACTTTGCTTTATTTTTATACAAACAGATTCTTTTCAATTCCTCCTTCTGGAATTCTGTGCTTAAATACAGCCCATCCAGATATCCTTTCTTCTGTTATGTCAAAAATACTTTTTTGGGTATATTTGTAGAGGAACTTAAAATTTGAGTGAGAGCGGTCTTTAAAAAAAACAATGATTTTTACTGCTGTGAAGTTTACCCAGTTTTCTCTCATTAGTAATGAGCTTAATTTATATGTAATGAAAATAGAGAAATATTCTGGATTGCAATTGTGGACTCAAAAAAAAATGCATAATATAAAGTCCACATCTAAAAAATTTCTTTTATAGGTCTAGCCTTTTTAAATTTCATTTAAGTTTTGAATAATTTTCCTGTTCAGAAATACTGGGGTTCCTTTCCCTCAGTACCCTTTGCTGCATTACTATATGCTTTTTGTTTCACAGTACATTTGAATTTTAACTCTTGTCTTGCTCACAGAAGTACATATAGTCATACTTGGTTCTTCAAGGCTGTTGTCGATGAATGAACTAGACAGATGAAGAGAGGTTTATTTGATATCGTAATACACACATATCTGGAATCCATTTGTGGGGGGATGCTCCCAGCTTCCCCCCCGCCCCCCCCCCCATACATTTGGTGCCAGTTACAAGCAGTCTGAATTCCTGTGTTTTACACTCCAAAAGGGAGGATGTCAAGACTTTGAGATAAGGCCTGCTTGGGCCCCAGGACCTTGAGAAACAAAAGCCTCCTCTCACCGCTGGGGCAGTGTTAATTGTGGTGGTCAAGACTGCCTCCTCCTCATCAGGACCCTGAGAGATAACCCGTGCTTTCACTGCTGGGGCCCCATTGCAGACTGGAATTAACTCCTTCCTAGCCCAGCTGTGAGATCTCTCCCTGGGACCCCCACTGCAAGAGTCAAGCAGTCATTCGCAGTCACTCAGACTCCTTTCTTCAGTGCTGAAGGGTGCGCGAGGCAGCTAGCCTGCCGCTGGGGGTGCTCGGCCACCCCCCCCCAACCCGTGACCGTGGGTGCCATGGTCATAACAAGGACGGAGGAGAGTTGGAGCCTGCAGCAGCCAAGAGCCAGGGACTGCGCCTGCGTGAAGAGAACGGCAGCTGGCCTAGYGACGCCACCTCCACCTTCCCCTGAAGGGTAGGAAGAGGTTGGCCCCGGAGGCCGCCTTGGGCTCTTCGCGGGTGACAGCGGGTCTGCCAGCTCGCGGAGCCCCTCGGGACGCGGACGCCCTCCCGCAGTTACTTCCCTGGGATTAAATGTGTGCGTTGGCCGCTGAGGCAACGCGTGGGTAAGACCGATCAGAATTGGTTTGCCTAGTTCATTCGTTTGGGTATTTACAGTTGGTATAAATTAGCTATCCTTTTCTGTTTACTAAGTAGTTATTGTTAGCATAACCCTTAGTGTCATTAGAAATAAGTATTGTAGTTGAGCTGAGCTTCTGTTAACAAGAGTTCTTGCTTTGTACCATTGCAGCTTCTGTAGTAAATTTTGGTCTTTGAAACAAGTTGTGGAGTCATGCAGTAAATCTCCTCTCCCCCTCCTCCCCTCCCTCGCGCCACACGAAACCCACACGGTCCGGGACTGTAAGATAGTCGGTCGTCCTGCGACACCATTGGTGCCTAAATCCACAGCAGGAGCAACTATGTCAGTGTGAGTATAGAAAGGGCCATTATCTGAACCCTCATATTAATGGTATTAACCACCACAAATTTCATAACTCATATATATATATATATACACACCTGTGATAGGTAATAATTTGTTACATCAACTCGTGAAGTGATTTTATCATGAAACTAGGCGCTAAGTACCGGCTATCACCACAATGATTGTACTGAGCCAGCAGAGCGATATTGTATTGTGAAATGTATGCGCGTGACCTGAAAGGCACCACCTACAATGCAGAGGAAGACCCCAGCTTTCATCCCGACCCCCCCCAGCAACAGCCGGCGCAACCACAGAAGTTACAGGCATATAAGGGGACTGTGAGCGGGGGATCGCGCGCGCCGTTGGTGGAGCAGGAGACTCCCCGGCCGCCCAGCGCTGTTTTGCTTACTTGTGACTTGCTCAATTATTCTATTAAATTGGAATTTATGCAACCCGGCCCGAGTGGTTGTCAATTTGTCGCGTTTACCCATAACACACATATGCACACATATATAGATTCTAATTCTTATGTGTAACTCTAAGTCCTAGCATCTTCAGTGCAGTGCAAGAGCTGCTTTACAAGACCACAAGGACTATTCCATTTTAATGATTATTTATAGTTTCCACTTAAATATTCTGAAAGAGAAAACTTTCTAAATAAGTGCCACTGGCTACCGAAAAGTAATGGGAAATGTCATGTGTGAAATTAAAAAATGGAGAAAAGCAGTTACAAAACTGACTGAATTTTCTGAAATAACATGCAAATGGTATTTTAGGGAGGGAAAAAAATAAGAAAAACTGAACTTTTTTCCTGTGCACACATTGTAGCACAAAATCCATTAGACTGATGAAAGCAAGGTGGTCATATGTGTTACATAAATTTTAAAAACCAGAATTAGCCAATTCAAAAATCTGAAGGTTTGACATAAAAACATCTGTTTGCTAACCTTTTAAGGTAAAGGTACATCTGCTGTACTTTGCAGAGATACTTAGGATTTAATGATAGCTTTCTCTAAGGAGGGATTACAAAAACTATGCAACACGGAGGCATAAAACTCTTATCTTTTCCATTTGAGAAACTGGTTACTCTCCTAGGATCTAGCGAAAATTTTTTATCTGCCTGATCCTTCAGACCTTTAGGAGCGTATGGCCTATGCTGCACTGCCTTATGGAGTGCTGTGTTTTCCAGGAGTCCCTGCTCTCTCTGCTTCTCTCTGCCTATCTCTAAAAAGCTAAATGTTTTTATGCTGCTGGGCTGTGCACTTTGTTTATTTGAATTTCAGTGATGCTATAGACAAATGTTTAAAAAATTAAATTGCATGATATGGATGTTATAAATCAGAATAGCCCAAAAGAAAAAGAACTGTAAACTGGCCAGAAACAGTCTAAGCTGCTTTCAGTCGCTTCTAAGCGCCTGTGTAGCAACAACAGAAACCGCATTGCTGCAGCCCAGATCTGCCCAGCTGAGGCCAAATTCCACCTGATTAAATGTACAGTGTAAAAGAACATGCCAAAGAGATGCAAGGTGAGGATTATTCCACTATGCACACAGTGGGCTATACTTTGGGGATGCCAGGAGCTCTCACAGCACACTCATAAGAGGTTGCTGGACTGGTCATCTGGTAATTTAAGTTAACATAGATTTTAATAAAAGAGATAGATTTTAATAGATTTTAATAAAACCTTGATCCCTTTTGCCACATTTGGCACTACCCTAAAAATCCCATAATAAATTTCTCACAATCCTCTTAGCACATCCCATAATAAGTTTTGCAAGCCATCCCACATCCCCTCAGATATCCCTCAGTAGGTATGCTCTTTCCAGTAAGACCCGTGATACTCTTGTTTCCCTCCATCTCATCAGTTACAAGATTCTGGCTGCACTTCTTCAAGGTCACTGTCGTGTGGTGCTTCAAAGGCTTCGGTCAGCAACCTGAGAGCCCTGGTCTTTGGTGTCCTCTCCATTCAGCTACCACTCATTAGGGTTTTTGAATCTGTCTGTTAATTTATTGCTTCTTCTTCTTCCCTTTTTTTTTTTTTAAGGTTACCTAGAATTAATTAGAATATTATTCCTCTGTGTGAATAATATTCATACTTGTATGAAAAATATTCACACTTGTATGAATGAACTGTTGGGAATGAATGACAGAAGAGTTGGAAACATATGAGAGTAGTAAACCGTAGATAGTAAACAACAGTAATAAATAGAAGAGAAGAAAAATATCTTAATGTATGAATTCATAGGACTGATGTATTAAATTTTTGTGCTTTTGTTTGCTATCTCACTATACCTTTTATTTTACAAAGGATTCTTAAGTCTCTATCATAATGAAATAACAGTTTTATAAATGTTATCTATAAGTAACTTCTGAAAAAGTAATAATTAGTTAAGTGTTTTAGAATTGGACTTCTGTGATTAATCTGCTGCTTTATCTCTTAGTGTTTATGATATATGTGCAATCTAAGTTAGGTTTCATTACAAAATGACATAATCTGATGTCTTGTGCAGATGGAGAGAAAATTAATGAGGATTCTTGACCTTAATTTACAGTGGACTGAATTTTCAGTAATGAATAACAATAGCTAAAAGTGTTTAACTGATGAATAGAATTGCATTCAACTGTAAATCTCTTGAATAGTTATCATACATTTAAACTATATAGTACGCTTATGCAAATAAAATATATTTTGTGAGTAAGATAATATTGTGTTTATCCAAGATTCATTTATATTAATTTCACATATTTAAAATTGTAAATGTATTTTTTAAATTGGGAATTAATTCAAAATTAAATCATATGTCATAAAATAACTTTTTATCCAAAACACTAGGGACAGCTCCTATAAATGCATTGATATTTATTATCTTTACACCAATTAAGAATCTGTTTCTAGTTATCAAAAAGTTTCAGGTAAATGGAATACCCCAAATTCTGTTCTTTTTCCCAGAAATTCCTTAATTCATTCAGGTAGTGAACAGACTCATATTCTCAAACAACCTGTGTGAGACTAAAAAGACTTCTCTGGATCCAGCTGTTCACTTCAAAGCTGACTGTTCAAACTTAAAAGCAGTTAGAGAAGACTTTTTTTGAATGGGCTATAAAATTAAAAGACCATGTTTAGCATGAATGAATTGAAACAACAGGTTTAAGGCATTTTAAGGAGGGAGGATTATTAGGTTTGGAATTCTGTACTACTAAAAAGTGAGATTTGTTGAGGCATTTGATGTTACTGAAGAATGCGTGATGTAGTTTTCAAAAAATTATTTTAACCACAAGAAACTGAAAAAAAAAAAACCACAAAACACGTGTGTAGTTAAAGCAAAATATTTTTCCTGTAAACATATCAAAACAAAAGAAGCAAACATTCTGTGGCTTAGTCTTTGTTCAACTGTTTTAGTAACCCTTTCTTCTTGACAATGTTGTTTGAAAAGCTTTAAACAAATCAATTTGTACTGGAAGCCATTGATACTCATCAACCTGATCRCTGATTTGGTCAGTGGCATTTAAAGCTTTCCAGCTTTTTCATTTAAAGCTCACCAGAATAAGGATGCCCCTAATGCGAAAGCTCCGGAGGATTACAGCCTTTGTTTATGGTCTACTGCCAAAAAACCCATTTAGCATCAGATAACTCAACCCAGGAAGCCCAAAAAACAAAGGCGTCCAGAGCTGGCTAAAATTATATCAAAACCTAACAGCTACCCAGGAGAAGGAAACAAAAATGGTGATCTGAAGTCTAACTGGCTATCTTAGCACCATCATCTTGATCTTTCACATTTGGTTACTGGTGGTTTTATTTTTGTGCCCAGTTACTCCACTTTTTTTAGCAGTCATTTAAATTTTGTGTCAACCAGAGGTATTTAGGCTTTTTCTTTTACACAAAACTTTTTTCTTGTGCGTGTGCGTGCGCGCGCGCACACACACGCACACACACACACAAAACCTTCAGTAATGTGTTTTTCACTTTTTGATATTTTTTAGTCAACTTGTTAAAAAGTAGAAAGCAAATTACTTTATATTTTTTTTTAATTCATTGCCATTGATTTTAATTCATTTGTTGCCAATCATTTTATATTGTGACAGTCAAATCAGTGCAGAAAATGATAATGAAAACTTTCATCTCATTTGATATCATTCATTTGATTAGTAGGAACCTTATTACTATAAAATATTTGGTGGCTGTATGTGCCCAGCACAAGAAAATGAGAATATTATAACATTCCAAAGCCTTAAAATTCCTACCATGTCTGCCAATCACCTACAATTGAAATTCAGTGTATATTTCACAAACTTGAACCTGATTTGAATTGCTAATTACATTTCAGTTGGACTCCATTCTAACTGAATTGTTAATGCAAATAAAAACTGAATACTTAAGAAATGCATATTCCAAAGATTAACTGGTCAAATAAGGCTAGTACTATACTTGTATTCATAATCAGTGACACGATAAACTGGTATTTAATTTAGCATAGACTTTCTTCTAACTCTTTCTTCTTTGGCTAAATAAATACTGTCTTTATGATGGTTGTAGTTAGATGAGAAAGTGTTAAGGTTATACATTTGATGTGATCTGACCTATTCTTACCAAAAAAGAATATTAGAGATTATCCATTTGTGCATCCTTAGAAGCAAGAGTTCTCCTTTTAGCCTCATTTTTGTAGACATTATCTAAGTGCTGCAGTTCCTGAATTCCTTATCTAACCTGAGATAAGGAACAATCAGCTAAGTAGCTGATTGTTAAGCTGTGAGGTATAAAACATTTTAAAGAAGGATTCTGTGTTTTAGTTAATTGAAACCTTTTAGGGTAATAGTATCCTTTGTTAAAATATAGTCATTTTAGAACATGACAATGAAGCACTGTGGGAAGTGGCTTATTCACAAAAAATAAGCCAAAAAACCTGTTCATTTGCAGTAAGTGTTGCCTTAGTATGTCTACTCAGACT
The DNA here is from genome assembly GCF_003343035.1 of Apteryx rowi. NCBI lineage: Eukaryota > Metazoa > Chordata > Aves > Apterygiformes > Apterygidae > Apteryx > Apteryx rowi. The sequence continues at coordinate 756,580 of NW_020450241.1, read as the reverse complement.
TGATGAGAGTGATCAAAGAAAGTTGTCTGCTTTTTACCAGTACTAATTGTTGCTACCAGAAAAGAGGCCCAATTCTGTACTCCTTACTCTATTCCTGTTTTTTAAATATGTGAAAAACTTTCCTCTCCAGAGAAGCAACATTTGGCTGTTGTTCTTTAATGACTGCACAGGAGCATAGTTTATCACAAGTCATTACATTAACATTTTGCTAATAACATTACATATATCACTTCTATTTAATAATTCAGACAAAATGTGCCAAATAGTGATATTGGAGAGTCTGCAATTTCGACTTTATCTGCAAGCCTCTGGTTTAGGCAACCAGTAGCTTCCAGGAACACAATGAATATTAATTAAGTTTTCATCTTGTGCCGAGACTTTTAATATATTCTATGTTTTGGGGAGGTATCAAACTAGCTCATTTATCCTCAATTAGCAGAAATGTCATTTGGTGGATAAAATGAGTATAATCTGATGCTAATCAAAATTTAATAATCCCTTCTTATTATAAAGGATTGTCAGTAGGGAACTGAAATTCACCGGTAAGGTCGCTCAGCAAGAAAGTATTTTTGATTAAGAGAGAGTGATTTACTTAATATGGAAAATAAACTTGAAGGTCAGAGATTAATGTACCATTCAAATGCCTAGCTATTCACTTTAAATTCTACAGAAGCTTTAAAGTCTAAGTGAAATGTTAAAGATATAAAAATCACATGAAATATACATAAAAATGAAATCACTTCATATGTAGATAGCTTTTCTGTTTGTTTGTTTTAGCAGATATTGGTGTAATGCTTGGAAAGTTTTGAAGCATAGAACTTGACTTCACTTGAGGTCTGATATGTGTGGTCATATTTTTATTGAGAAGACAGTCTTTTTTATGCTGAGGTCACCTGTAAAATCTGTGTTGCCTTAACTAAAGAATGCCTTAAATGAAAATGCATCCTTCTTGCAATATCATTTAAAAATAATGCTAGAATGTGGAATATGTACCTTTGAAATCTACAGTTTGAAAATCTTATGACATTTCATAACTTTCTCAGAAAAAAATATAAAAAGCATCACAATTACGAGATAAAGGTTTATCAAATTTTTTTGGGGGGGGGGTCTAATACATACAAGTAGTAGAATAGGAACCCTGGTGTTAATGAGGTTTGATCCAATAAATATTTCCTGACCAATAAATGTAAATAGCAACATTTTCAGAATTTCAAGAGCTTTCAGTAGACTGTCAAGTTATTTTTACTATGCAAAGAATAAAAATGATGAACATTTAAACTCAGGATACAAATGCATCAATATTTATAAAATCTTGTATTATGATACAAGTATATTGACACAGCAATCTGAAGAAGGGAGGTTTGGAAGGTACATTTCAATATGTAGCTGGATCCCTAATTCCATTTGGAAGTGAACCTCTATCTGCAACAGGCAGTWACAACTTTCTAGTAGAGGCATTAACAGATAAGCAAACAAGATGATCAGAGCAGTGTGGGGGAAGTTATTCTGAAAGATAAGGAAGCTTAATAAGCTGTTTGTTTTAAAAATATGTATATAGTCAAAGAACGCTATTTAGAAAACCAGACAGGACATGAAGAAACGTTCTGATAGCATCGTTGCTGGATAGAAACGTTGCTGCTTTTCTAAAACATTTAATCTTTTCAGTATTTAACTTGCTGTAGGGTTTTTAGGGTTGTTTTGATTTTTTTTAATCAAGGACAACAACTGATTTTAATGTAATAGAAAAGAAAAGATAAAATTTGATGTTAGCATTTCCTTATAGGTACAGTGTGTAGTTCTGAGTATTTTTAAGTTGTCATCAGTTCACATTATATGACATTGCTTATGATTATTTATAATTTTGCCAACTCAAGGGCACCTGGTATTGATTCCTCCAAGAAGCARTAGAGTAGTTAAGTGGTCTGGCTCTTATCAGGTCTTGTTCGATCAGGTCTTGAAAACTGCAGAAAATGGAGATGACCCAACCTCACTGGGCAACATGTGATGGCCTGTCCTGAAAGAAAAGTGTCTCCATATCTCCAGTCTGAAGTCTTGTTTCAGCTTCTACCCATAGTGACTCATGCTCCCACCATGCAGCACCATAAAGAACCTGGCTCCATCTCCTTGATCACCTTCCTGTAGGTACTGGGTGGCTGCTGTTGGGTCCCCTCAAAGCTCTCTCTTCTCCAGGCTGAACAGGCCCAGTTCCTGAATCCTCTCCTCAGAGGGCAAGTGCTCCAGACCCACCAGCTTGGGGGTCTCTGCTGAACTTGCTCCAGTTTATCACTGTCTTTCCTGTCTCGGGGGGCCCAAAACTGGATGCAGTACTCTAGATATGGCTTAACAAGGTCCGAGTAAAAAAGGATGATGGCTTTTCTCAACTGTGTTCATAGAGTATGAGATACTGTTGGCCTTTGCTGCTGCCAGGGCACATGGCTCATGGTAACTTGCTGTCTACCAGGACCCTCAGGGCCTTTTCCACAGAGCCACTCTCAGTCAGCATGAAATTCAAGAACTAAAAAATGCTCTAAGACAACAGTTAGTTTAGGTCCAGTCAGGCAAAGACTTGTATATATAGTTAAGTTTATACACTAAATAGCTCTATTTCATACATGGCTAAGTAATATCTAAAGTTTCAGTCTATTGAATATCAATAAAAATTTAATAAATATATATGTTGAACAGCTCTCTCTTATTGTGTAAAATAGCTTTTTTCTATAATACGTAAATTAGAGGTTTACTTAAAGTGGGAATTTTTGAACAATAAAAATTTCTGTTAATACATCTCAAACCTGCCCATTAATTCTAATAACATTGAAAAAAAATCCAAAATTGTCATAAAGGAAAGAAAAAGAACTAATATCACAAAAAAATCAAGATTAGGAAAATTTAAATCTGAACTGCAATTTATGTATAGAAATTTCTGAACTTAGACTATTTGAATAGAAATCTGAATGGAAGAATAAGGTGTAATAGAATCTTTTTCCTTTAAAGCTTAAAACAAAAATTGATTTTTTTTTTAATCTGAGAACACCTTTATTAGATGGATAATAGTAACAATGAAAAATTTACTAAACCTGCAGAAAAGTTTAGGGTCCGTTTTGGAATCATTGTAGGTTCTGTCCCATTTAAAAAAGATTGATGAAACTTGTTACAACTACTGCTCCAAATAAATTGATTGCTGCTATACCTGGTCTCAGTTAAGAGGCAGCTATACACAACGGTGTGTGTATTGTCTGTTTTAAATGTAAAACCTATTGTAATCACAATATAAGATAAGAATGGAAGTGATGTTCCTTACTGAGAAAAACAAAGTAATCATCAGAAAGAAGTATTTCATTCTTCTAGCAGACAAAAGAAGTTATATGCAGGAGATGACTGCCAGAATACTTGGGGAAATAGCCTCTTTTAAGAGAGTTTCTAATAAATTAGAAGAGGTTCTTTTAATCTTGTCCTCCCAAAAGAGACAAAATAGAAGGATTTGGGGGAAAAAGATTAAACTAGACTTCATCTTCTAGAAGACTTTGAAAGGATGGTTGGCTATAGGAGGCCCTAGAGAGGAAGCAAAAAGACTGAAACCTTGACTACCAACTTACCAGGAAGCAGCAGCAAGTGAACTAAGGGAAAGATTGGCCTTCCAAATGTACCTTTACTGTATTAGGTTAAACATACTGTTTATAACGTCTTAAGAGATGTCTCTTGTAAGCATTTGTAGCTCTTGTCAGTTTTGAATGGTATGAATTAATACTTGAATTTGAATTTTTATTAGTTTATTTCTCTCCATGTCCTGTTTGACTCTTTCTGTATTCCTCTGCAGTACTCAGACTGATCAAATACCTAGATGTCATCTGTCTTTCTAACAGCACTCCTCTTTACATGACTCATTTCTTACTAAAACTATTCTGTCCAGCATATAACGACTGCTGATCATGACTAACTCAAATATGTTTCAAAAATACCTTTTGATGCAAAAAGTATTAAAGTATCAATCAGTCAGGCTCTAATTGTGATTTATTAGCCTTTCCATAATTTCAGTGATTTAGGATTTTTACATTTTCTGTCACGAAACAACTACACAGAACTGTTCCTTGGAAGAAAATCTGCCCAGTTTGCTTCTTTATTCAGCAACCACTGATTTTAATGGCTTCTGCTGTCAGTAGATTCTCCAATTTCTTTGCAAGTAATACCAATATAAATTTCTAAGTCTCTGCATCACTCTGGGTTTCTGGATTATGTAAAGTATGTTTTTTAAGTACAGTTCCACATCAGTGGAATGTGGGAAGACCTTGTTGTTTACTTTGGTATGAATGATGTGTAAATTCATAGCAGATTTCATTTTGATTTTTCAGATTGAAATTAATTTTAAAGTGGAAGTTATAGTGAAGAGAAACATCTCTGTTGGTTTAGGCTATTTCAAAGTTTAGCCATCTAAAGGTTCTACAAAATATTGTTTCAAAGTGCTATTTGGCTGACCTAACCCTAAGGAATGACGTGAGACCCGTGTGGACTAGAGATCAATTTATAGCAAAGAATCTGATGTTTCTGTAGAAGTATTTAAACTTGTTAAATGTACTCAGAATGCTTCCATCTCTTAATACCTCTGAGCCAAGTTATAAACTTAGTGAAATAAATTTCTCCATAGTGCTTCAGAACCAATTCTTTCTTTTTCTGAAAATGAAAATGGAAATAGCAATGACACGCAAGGAGAAATTCACTTACCTAGCACAAGTGCTAAGTACACTGTGAGACACTTCAGACTATTGGAGATGACCAGAGCAGACTAACAGAAAAGGCCTCCAAGAGACCTGTGAGCTTCTGGAGTGGTTGCTGGAGCCCAAACTGTGCATCTGAAGAAGTCTCAAAAAGCACCAGGCGCTTGTTTGGGCAAGTGAATTGAGCTCTTGGTCTGTATTTACAGTAGGGGGCAGGTGGGCAGGTGAAAGAGAGAGCACGTGGCATTAGAGATGAGCAGATGTATTCAGTTCCCAATTCCTCTTAGAAATGGATGAACAAAAGCTAATGTTTTGAGGATTCAGACATTACTGGAGAAGTGTTTGCCTGTCATTCCATGGCCTAAGGGTACATCCTGTCTTTTTTATAACTTTATCTGGGTTCCACTTGTACCAGGTTTTTAGCTTGGCTTAAGGCATAGATTTCAGCCTTACGTTAGAGATGACACTGAGAGGAACGGTTGTATATTAGCTGCCAAAAGACATAGATTTGATCCAACTTGTCTCATTTATTATGTAAAAGATCTTAAAAGGAAATTTATTATCTAGCTATAACACAGTACTAATCTTTCAAAGATTAAAGATTTGATCTAATTCACACAGAAGACAGTGAAATGATGCCCACTGAGTTGAATAGGACTTGAGTAGACCCCAAGAATGATAAGAGTAAAACTAATAAGGTGCTGCCATAAAAAATACATTTTTCTTTGTTCATTCAGCTGCAGCTGTAGTTTAATTGTGACAGGCTTTTTCACAATGCTAATAAAGGAATGCCAACATATGGAAAGTTGGCTTTGAACTCTGATAAAAATTTTCTTGGTTAACTGAGAAGGAAAAATACCTTTTTACTAGTTTTTATGAAATTTCTGCTCTTTTTTATTAACTAAATTAACTGAATATTTATATGTACATATGTACACATAAATCTTTACCAAAAGGAAAAAAAAAAATCTAAAATGTTCCAGGACCTCTCTTTTCCCTATGTTGCTGTTCACTCGGGCTAACCCCTGAAAACATTACTAGAATTTTCTATGGAACATTTCATAATTCTTTAGTCAGAGTGGAGTATATGTGTTAATCTTATGGTATTCTGGAAGAAAGTGACAGAGGGTGATAGACACTCCCTGGTCAAATATTCTGGCTGTCAAAAAAAAGCATTCCTTGAGATGACTCCCCTCCCCCAGTAAAAATCTTGTCTATAAATGCTGCTTAATTTTGTTGCAATTCACGACATACAAGGTAGTTAGAGAAGAACTGTTAAACATTCTTTTTCTTTTTTTTAAGAAATGTAAGATGTTATATAAGTCTCAACTCGGATCTCTCACTTGACAAATCCCAGTCTTATCTATTGTTGAAGCTACTTTTCAGGTTGACAGACTTAATTTTAATTTATCCATTCTTTGAAATGTGCACTGCTTCAGCCAGAAGCTATGAATTGATTCAAAAATTCATTATCCTCTGTGTTTTACTGCTAATTCATACATACTCATGTATTTATTATCAACATATCCTGTTCTCCTTCTGTAGCTGGTTTAGAAAACAACTTACAGTGTTTAACAATTTCTGCTATCACTGGAAATCAAAAAAGGTTTCAAAGTAATATTTAAAGTTTAACAATAAAAGCTTCATCCTCTCAAAATCTGAAATGATGAAAAAAAATAGAGGTAAGAAAAACACCTATGACTGATACAGTACTATTAATGATATACTTCAGTGCTCCATAAGGGTGCCATATACATTCCTGTTATGCACTGAAAAATAACATGTATCTCAAATTCATCAAACCTGTGTTCTAACAGAAAGATTTATTAGTTGATTCAATAATATTAAGGCAAAATTAACTGAGTTTGTTCATGGTCCTATACAATCTTAAGTCAAATGAAACCTTGTCATTGACATTTATTGAAGCCGTTTTGCTTACTTGCTGAATAGCTACACTATGTAGAGTTAGATTTGCTAATATTTTGGTATTGTTAATCTCACAAAAACTTGGTCACCCTCAGGTTTTTTTTACTGGTAAGAAAATGAATCTTCAGTTTCCTACTGACCTTAGTATCTCAAAATTACCTGGAAGGAATCTCATCCTTAACTTCCAAATGGGGATCTATAAGTACTATTATTTTTCAGCTATTTCATGTGGCTACCAATTTTGCTCAAGAGATGCCAGCTGAAATCTACTGGAAACCTTTTCACTGGCAAGGCATTTATGGAGTCTTTGACCTGATTCTTTCCTCCTCACTTGAGACACATAACTTGAGGCACACTAACTAAGGTATCTAGGACAAAGAACTAAATGTTCTGAGATCCTTTAAAATATGACTTTTTGTAAATTTTTAATATTTAAAATTTCTCCATAAGTTCATTGGTTACATTAGCTTGATAATAGCTCAAAATGTTCAAACCATAAAGATTAGAAAATACCATTCATATTATTTGTTTTACTTAGCATTAGCTTATGCAGTTTCAATGAAGAAAGCTGTTGAAAGATTTCTCTCTCTTGAATCAACTGCATTTGAATTAGATTTGGAATGATTTAAAGTAATTTGATGCTATGAAAAGACACAGTAGGTGTAAGACAGAACTAAACTAGATGAAATTTTGATGATTGATAGGAAAACTCTAGTATCTTGCTGTTACATTCCATTCTCTTCAAATCAAATGCTTGCATTTTAAGTGTGTCTAATGATACCTTTCATACTATAACATTGCAGAAAGCATGCTTTCTCACAAAAGCTGTTGTTTCTAACCTCTTATTTTTTTTTAACCACTGTTGGATTTATTTATTTTCACACAAGAACAATCTCCAGCTAAGGAGAAAGTTGATATGCCGTAATAAAGAGAAAAGTTTTCAGATAAAATTAGATCTTGGTTACCATGCACTGTGTTCTTATGTTCTGCCACAAATTCACTGTGCAAGGTGTAAGAAGATGACTAGGATGCTTTGAATCTAGTTCTCCTTCCTTATACAGAAAAAAGTAAGGCCTGGTTGAAAATTCAAATAATTTAGTTGTATAAACATCTATGACAAAAGGATAAAATAATGAAGATCAAAACACGTCTGGCATAAACTAATCCTTGCTTCTCTTTAAGCACAACATTCAGGCTGACAGTAATGCTTTGATCGTCATTTTTTTGACCATGGTAGCCGAAGAAACTAGATTATATTAGTGTTGGGGAAGGAACACATTCATCATTCTCTCATGTGTAGGTGTTGAAGCTTCCTTAGAACCAGATTTGCATAATTATACATATCATGGTTATAGAGATGTCTTTTATTAGATGGAATGATACAATTGCAGGGGAAGGGAGAAAAGACGACAAGCTTTCAGGCATACAAAAGCTTATTCAGATTTTACAGGGCTTTGGCTTATCCTGGACACTTGAAGAACACTTCTAAGGGCCATGTGAGGTTTCTCAATAGTGTTCAGCAGGGTTTTTCATGCTATCTCTCATAATTTTGCAAGGGCAGAGTTTGAGCAGTGTGGGAACTTGCATCCTGAAGTTCAGTAACTCTAGAAGAAGAGACTGTGATATTGGCAAAAAAAGTAAAGAATGTAAGATGAAGGATAAAGGTACTAACAATACAAATACAAAATAAGGTCAGTTTCTCACCAATGAGAAAGATATATGTAGATTTTTTATTTTTAGCATTTAATAAATCTATGCAGTAGAAATATCAAAGCATACATGTACATGATCTTCTTAGTGTTTAGACACTGCTTAGTGTCTAAACATGAAAATAGGACAATAAGTTTTAAAAATTCTTCTTTCTTTTGGTAAGCACTGCAAAACTTAGAAAAAAAACCCAGACATACCACTCTAACTTTAAAAATATTTAGTTTTATTTTTAGTATTCTTGTCCTTCATGATTTAAGGGTCTGGCAGGACAGTCAAAACTCATGCTCAGAGCTCACAGGTCTGTTTCTTTCTTAGCTTTTTTTACTTGACAGAATATAGTATATTGGGAAAATGCAAATCTGTAACACACTAACATATGGTCAGTATTTGCAGCGATATGTTCAAACCACACGTATATAATTTCCATATGCTTTTAGAAAACAAGTCCTGACATGTTCATGTCAATTTGCAATTATGTATAAAAACAGAAGTTTTTTCCAGGTTGCTTTAATATTCTTTTAAACACAGTTATGTACAGAAGAATTTAGAAAAGGTATTATAAATTAGTCAGTCACAGTAGCTACATTATTGACAAAAGTTGAACAAATAAACTATTCTTATAATTATACATGTCCATTTACAGAGCTTATTAAATGTATATTCTTTGGTAAACTTTTTCAAGCTTTCTCCAATTAGTTGTGTAAAATGTATTTTTTCTTTTGTAATGGATGTTATTGAGTTGTTAAGTAATCCATTTACCAAAGCTATTTTGGTTATAAATATATTACATCGTTTGATCAGTTTGGTTGCAATGGCTAGGGCTAGAATATGAATCCGAGACTTATTTTCCAGTAATAGCATACACCAAATAGTTTTCTTCACTGAGAGCTGAAATTTTGAACTTTTCTCTTTTGTTCTCTGTTTTGGGTACCCCATTTGATACATTTTAAACATAGAAATGATTTTCAGGAAATGTTATTGGTTTCTGATTAGAAAGTTGCCTTCTAAGTCCCAGTGGTGTAACTTGGAGCAGAGTCTAGCTGAAAACCCTACAAAACAAAATGCATTGTTAAGAGTTCATTTTATAAAATCTCCAGGTTAGCGTCCTCTCTGTAAATTAGCGCTCTTCCAGCCAAAAGTGCCACACGAATTTAGTAGATAGTTAAACTTTTAATTGCTCATATCTTTTAGATCATACAGAAAGTATAATTGAAAAAATAGCTTTCAGTGTTACCCTGTTTTCAAAATCTTTTTTTTTTTTTTCTCTCTCCAAAGGCTCCAAAACATGTTTGGGATTTCTTCCTTTCCAAAAACAGTAGTGGATTCTGTGTTCACTGCTGACAGACTGGGATGGATTTGGTAGAGGAAACTGGCTACTGAGTGTAAAAATGCAAGACCAAGAACATGTGTGTAGCCAGTACCAGGCGTCTTTTAAAAGGTACTGATTTTCAGAGAGTGCTGATTGATAGAGACTGAAATATGTTATAATTTTGTTTTCAGTATTTTGTCAGATTTGCAGGAATTCTACATCTTTTAAAGTAAAAAGGGACAGAGGGTGGGGATGGCTCTTGAACTGATTATGATTCTTTTAAGGATCTTATTCTTGTTTAAAAATGACATATAGAAGTAGATTGATGCCTTCCTGTTCAGACTGGGTCAAGTTTCAAAAGTCTTCCATTGTTAGGTTACGTACTGTCCATGTTCTGCTGCACTTTGAATGGTAGTAGGCTGTTCATGCAGCATATCCATTTGCTTAATCTCTCTCTTTCCTAGTTTTTAAGCCAATAATGAAATCTACATGCTCATAAAGATATTAGTGGAGAGATCAGTGTATTTAGCAATACCAATATTTTTTTCTGCAGTACTGGTACATTCACACTTGCTGTTCCTCAGCAAACCAGTAAACTGTACAAGACCATAAAGCAAAGACAATTTCAGCCTTGGAGGTACAAAGCATTTTCTGACAGAATTTGGTGTAAATATGCTTTTTCTGACAGTAAGTATTTACAAAAATGTTCATAATAACATTAACATTGCTATAAGTCACTGAATTAAAAATTATAATGAAGGAATTAAAAATGAATACACTACTGAAAAAATTTGAGTAAGATGAAGTAAGTTTTCCAAGTGGAATTTATTTCCACCAAACATGGAGAAATGCATCTTGTGTAAAAGCTACCTTTGTTTTATAGTTTCTTTTAATTTGATTTCATTACAGAAGTAAATAATTTTAAAAATAAGCAAAGAATACAAAAAATCTTTTATGTTTTATGAAGTTTTATGTCTAAATGCAATATATGGGTCCAATTCAATTTTTAGCCTCTTTTTATTGTATTTAGAAGGATATGGTTGATGAAGAAATAGTATCACATATTTTGAATATTGTATATACTGATCTGCCAGAACTGGTGCATGTGGCTCAATCTATTGGGTACAATATCTAGAGATATCAAATGGTCTATGCCTGGCAGTTATGTATAACAAATCAATTGCCCTGCAGTTGATTATGTATGGTCTTGATACATTCTGCTCAATAATTAGGACTAGAGGAGATGATTGTTCCACCCTGAAAAAGACAATAAAGTATAAATTTTATAATGCGTGTGATTTATAGTAGGTAACACCTACTACACTTTTTTTCCTTGAAGGGTATGAGAAAAATGAGTTAAATTAATGTTGTAAAGAAGGTTAATTAGGTTAACTATTGTTAATTTTAAGATCACTGTACTTAAAAAATTGCCTTTTTAATGTGATCACATGTTTTTCTATATCAACAACCTTTCATTTTTACTTAACTGTAGGCGTGCATAAATTGGGGCTTGTGTCCTTCCAGCTTGCTGATAGCAGACATATTTTCATTCTTAGTCCAAAATATCAATATAGTAATGATTAACAGTAAGAATTTGCAAATCAGTGCTAACCATATGACAGATGACAAATATCCTAAAATAAACTCTTTGATGATAAAGAAGGTTCACGAATATTCATGTGAATCATTCCTGAAAAGGAAGTCAAGATATAGCTGCCAAGCTATGCCATGTTCCTTTTTTGTGCTCTTTTTGCTCTGCCTCACCAGAAGAGTGAATAAGTTGTTTGATTTGTCACCAACCTGCATTTACTGAATTTGTATAGGATTTGGAATTGAGCATCATCGATCAGCATCTACAAGTTGACAACCATAAATCTGTAATCTGCACACTGAACAAAAAGGCAAAAATACACCTGAGGAATTTCATATAAGGATACTTTTGTTTTCATCCAAGCAATAATGTTAACCAATYGTAACATGTAGGTACTAGAAGTCAACAGAGAGTTCTTGATAGTCAACCATCAAAACTTTTAAAAAAATTACAAAACTTTTTTCAAGAATTTGTTTATATGATGAACAGTGTTGACTATATTGCAATAGCTTGTTTTGAAAATAGAAGCTAAGTAAAAAATTATAAGAATGTAGATTAAAATGTAATGTTATGAATAACTGAAACCTTTGAATTTTACTTTTGGAGGAGATATCATTTTAGCAGAGAATATCTCAACGTTTGGGTTTTATTAGAAGCATGAAAATATTTGAAAAATGGAATTTCTGTCCTCTGAAGCAGTGGATACTAAAGCAAGTGGTACTATGATATCAAGCTTTGAGAGAAGAAATACAGGGGTATGAATTAATAACTAAGCACATATAAAAATGAGATTAGTTGCTGAAATACTGTTCTTGTCAGGTTTACCATATGTTTTAAGGAAACTGCTAGTAACACCTATGATCAGTAAGCTAAAAATGGGAGAATAAATCTAACAACTAAGGTAGCAGATGGTCCATGATCAGGAAAAAGTTATTCATTACAAAATATGCCCAGAATTATTTCACTGCTATTGCCTAGCTGAAAGCCTGATGAAAATTCAGCAAAAAAATTTAGTATATGTGAATCAATAACTGAAAAGCTACAAACTTAGCCAAAAATTATAAATTTAAAAATGCATTGGTGAAAATTGGCAGACTTTATGAAACTCTTTTATTATGCCAGTTAATAAAGTGGAATGTTAATACAACTAATGAGCTGTAAAAGAGGTCTAGTTCAATGTACAGGAAATCATGATGAATTTAATAGTGAAAATAAATTGCTGGACAACTGTAGGTCACCAATCATTTTTAATGTATTTATTGTCATTGCCAATAGCAAATCTAATATGAAATGTACAGGAAAACAACATTTGTAATACTGTGTTTTTGTTAACTTCTAGCGAAGTTAGCCAGCAGAGATTAACTCTCATTTGAAAATGTCAGCAGTCTGCCATTCCTTACAGCAATGTTTCAGAATGCTATCACATATTCCATGTATTGCAATTGGACTTTATTTTATTTCAATGTGTGAATAATCTTAGTTATGACAGCACAGAAATGGGCAAATTTTTTCTCCTTCTTTTGGAAGTGATAGGGGTAATTTGACCCAAAGCATGTTGCCATACAAAAGTAAATGAATGAGTAATTAAATGTTGTCATGAAAACAAAGAAAGGACAACACAGTTCATACACTTCCCAGATCTTAAACTCTAGCATTTAAGTATTCCTTTTCAGCACAGGCCTGGGGTGTGGCAGGAGAGATGAAGCTGTAGTATCTTGCATTCAGAGATTAGAAAAAAATGTGATCTTCCCCAACAGATATATTTGATGTACAGGTGTAATATTTTATAATATCCTTTCCCATTTTGAACTGAATTTCTTCAGTCTGCACACATACACAGGTCTACATATCCCAGGAGGGCTAAATAGTCCCTAGAAAGCAGATTTGAGAAATCTGTCCTGTGTATTAAGTGACTGGAATCTAAGTTATATAAATGCCACTTCCCTTCACATATTGTTTTTTGAGTCCCCTCAACCCCCTTTAAAAAAATATATATATATATATATATATGTGTGTGTATATGAATGAGTGTAAGGATACGTGGAATGTGAGAGCATCTGCTTTGTTAAGGTTTGACCAAGAACTGTTTCAGTGCAAAAGGGAAATAAGTAAAGACAGAAGCAATAAACAAAACACAAATAGACACAAACCAGACAGACAAAGGATAACAGAGACAATGACAAAGACCAAAAGTCACTAATCAGTAAATGATGGGCCATTATGAAACTACAAGTATAGTTTTAGAGAGGGCCAATGTTGACTTTGTAACTGATAAGAAAGGGGAAACAAGATGAACACGAGGATTTTGGATATTTGAGGGGGACCTGTGGGACTATGTAAAATTTATTAAGGAATGGTTGGGAGAAGGGAGTTAGGGAGGACCAAGAAGGGAGGAATGAGAAAGGAGGGTAAAAAGGGCCGACTGTATGTGAGGAGCTGCCGGCCAGTATGTCCATCTGACTGAGCCCTGTGCCTTATCACCACAGTCCATCCTATCTTCTTATCAAATCCTTTCTTTGCTATCGTTCTATGTAATCTCACTCTCTACGCCGTGTGCAAGTGTTGTAAAAAGTAGGTGCCTGCAGCTGGAGAGACAAGAGTGAGTGAATATGGTGCCAGAGGTCAGTCAACGGTGGTGATGGTGGCCCCTGTGTCTGTGCTTCCAGCAGGTAGAAGGACGACACTCAGCACTGGCTGCTGGAGCAGCTGAAGACCTCAGTGTTGGTTACCGGAGCAGGATTGGTGGCCACTGAGCCTGCGTGTCCTGTGGGCAGCTCCTGGGGGCTTGGGGTGAGTGGAATGAGGGATCTTCTGGCCCCAGAGCCCGTCGGAGGTGTGTCCTGATAACAACCCTTCACCATAAGCAAGGAATACAGAAATATATATGACCAGACTCCTGATGTTGAGCAATGACCAGAGGAAATATTAATAGTCATAGAATTTGTTAATTAACAGCTAAATAAGGATGATGATTGCTTAAGTAATAAAAGCAGTGGTTCACAGAGAATTGTTAATGTAATTAGCTCACAGTCAGTGGGAAAACTGCCACTAATTTCAGTGGTAGCTGGTTTTATCTGTGGCCGTAAGAACCTCGAAATGCAAAAAAAAAGATCAAAAGAGAATCCTTTGCCTAGTTATGTAAATATTTGATATATATTAAGCAGGAGATTGAGGCAGAATTGAGAAATAATTCAATAAAAAAAAATTTTGGAAGAAAATATCCCTCTATTCCTCCATTAGGCCTACATATAAATGCAGATGCAATGAAGCACTCTGAAATAGGAGAAGAGAACCTAAAGCTTCACAGACCTATTAACCCTTTACCTTCCTTTATTTATCTTGAATTCAACCTTCTGTTGTCAGGGTATTTCCTTTTATGGTTTATCTCCAAAGAGATGCTTAGAAAAATTAATCCAAATCAATTAACAAGTTTTATTTACACAGGACTAGTTAAACACTATTAGCTCCCTGTGTAGACATTCAAAATCAGAACTGAAGTAAATTAAAAGGGTCCTAATTCACCTGGAAATGAAGTGAGTTAAACTGAATAAAAGACACTCCTTAGGAAGAAAAGAGTCTCCATAAATGTTTAATGCAATTTAATTAATCCATTTAAAATGTATAATTTTGGTTATTTTGAATGAGCTTTCTTGATTATGTCCTTATAGACTCAAACAGTGAGGGCTAATATGCATGGATCATTTATTAGAATAGTTTATGAACTTCAATGTGTTTCCTTCCATCTAGAAATGGAATTATATCACAGGTTTCCTAATTAAAAGCAATACTTCAAAAGATTCATTATAATGATTAGGGTGATAATAAGTGGTGCCAGGATCTCTCTGTTCATAGAAACAGTTAAATTATGTATTCTGAAGGACAGAAATAAAAATAAAATGTGTAGAAGAAAAATATCAGGTGGGGTGAAATAATAAAATTTTGAAAATTTTTGTTTTCTTCTTTTTTTATTTTCCTCCTAAGATTCCTTCACAGTGACTTTTAGCAGGTAGATTTCACTTGTCTATTCTGTGATGTGGAAATGCATCTAGATGCATTTTAAACTGCTTAAACATTATTTAATAACTTATCCAAATGAAATCCCATATGTATGTTCTATCCAAAAAGAAAAAAAAAACCTCAAAATAGCCTATCAAGTATATTTCAAGACCATGAAATAGTACACAATATTTTCAGAAATGTCGTCTTTCTACTGAGAGCCTAAATTGATGTTAGACATGCATATTGTTTAGCATGAGTTCTGGTTTTGCATAAGTTGTTTGTGTTGAATATCTTTATCAGTATGAATCTGTATATCTTGTTGACAAAGATTAAACCATAACATTTATTTCTGATACCCTTTCTAGTAGCATGATTTAAAAATCATCTTGAAAGTCTTACATATATTAATTTTTTTATGCATCAGGTCAAACTGCATTGCTCATTTGCTCCTTTGTTTTTTTGCTAAGGAAGAGTGAATTGCTAGGAAGCATGATGAAACAGAACAGCAAAATTGCTGTAATGAAGTTTTGTTGGATTGAAATAATGAAGTTTTATTCCTAATTCATTTATGTAATTTTTTTATTTGTATTTTAACTTTGTTCTAAAAAAGTTAGTGTATTGTCCAGACACAATTCCAAGCTAGATTTTGACTCTGTTTTTAAGGTAGCTACAATAAAACTGATCAAATAGTATAGTCAATTATAGTGAAATATTTCTCTGGTTACATATTTAGAATTCAAATATTCATCAATCTCCCAAATGCTGACAGACACATATAACACTCCATTTAAGAACAAATAACTGAATAAAGAAAATATGCCATTTAACGTTCTATGACATAATTAATGAGCTGAGTAACTGGGCTATCAAATAAGTGATTGCTCAATATGAGAAAGAAGAAAATAAAGTTAAAAGGGCCTGATTCTGGTTTCACTGAACACAATAGAGAATTTTTCCAAAGCAAAGGCAGAACTCACTGCTTCATACTCTTTTTCGCACTTAGAACTTGAAGGAGTGGTGAAGGGTGAAAACAAAAACAAAAACAAAAACAAATTTAACCCAGAAACAACGCAGGTTTGCTATAAAATAGACTTTTGCAATGATGAATATCTGTATGCTGTCTTTGACAATTCACTACTTGGGGATACTGGTTAGATTCTCATTTTTCTAAACTAAAATTGCTTTTGCTTTGTGCTTGTTTTTAAAACATAGGTCTTATTTTAATTTCTGAAAGCATAGTTAGTGCTTGATTAACTAACAATTTAGTAAGAATGGCCTGGCTATGCATGGTTCATGCAGATTTTACTATCTTCTGTTACACAGTTCTAATTTTTCTCATGCATATGAAAATCCTAGAACTACAGGATTTTATGAAATCAAACACACACATAAATTTTGCAAATCTGAAAGGTTGCATTGCCAATAGTACCTGTAGTATCAAGTGAGCTACCTGTTATCTTTAAAATCTCTCCAAAGACCTCTGGTAGGCACCATCACTATGTGCGTAGGCAGTGCACCCTTGCAGCTGGGCGGCATTAGCAAGAGCACAGCCAGCAGGGCAAGGGAAGTGGTTATTCCTCTTTACTTTACACTGGTGATGCTGAATCTGAAGTGCCATGTCCAAATCTGGACTCCTCGGTGGGAGGAGAACGAGGGCAGACTGGAGATAGTCCAGAGGAGAGGCTGGAGACCCAGGTTTGTTTAGCCAGTAGATGAGAATGTTAAAGAAGTATCTCCTTGCTGTCTTCAACTACCCATTCTGTGGTTGCAAGAAAGATGGAGACTGACTGTTCTCAGAGAAGCAGAGTGAGGGGATAACAGTCACAAGCTACAACACAGGAAATTGCATTGAGACTGAGGGGAGCCAGGAGAGTGGTTACGCACTGTTGATCGGGCCCAGAGAGACTGTGGGAATCTCCATCCCTGGCGAGATGCAAAACTTGACTGGAAAGGTTCTGGGAAATGTGCAGCAATATAACCCAGCTTTGAGCAATAGCTTGGACTAGAAGAACTCCAGAACTCCCTTCCAACATAAAATATTCAATGGTTATATGAATTCTAGGGGGACATGTAGATTTTACACAGGCTGATGTATGTATTAATTTCTGGGAAAAATAAAAAAAAATTAAAAATTAATTAAAAACATAACATGGTGTAATCATTCCATATTTTTGTTTGTAGAAGTCAGTGGATTTTATTCACAGTCCTAGTTCCTAGTTCTAAACTACAAGTTTAGTTTAGCATTGCATTCTGAGTCTTAAGGAGGAGAAATTCTGTTCTGTTTATACCACCAAAAATACTGCATGTTATAGTAAATGCGGTTTATGTGCTTACCATTAAATTTTTATATTTCGGTGCAAACTTATGCTATTTCAACAGCACAGACCCTAAAGCACTATTAGATTTTTTATCTGTGATGGAAGAGATAACTAATCATTTCTTTTTATTTACTAAGGTGATTCTTATTCTGCTGTTTTGCCTATTAATTTTCAAAAGCAAACCTAAATTTTAATGATGATTAGGCAAACTTCTCTGAAATCTTTTTTCCCTGACATACAGTTTCATTTAAATGGAAAAGCACTGCAAAAATAAATAGAAACTTCCTTTGAAAGAAAGCTGAAGGAAAACATTTTGGAAAAATCCCATTGGAAAATTATATTTTTGTAGTTTTAAAATAAAAATGCAGAGTTTTTAGTTTTGCAGTATTTTACCAGCAGAAATTAAAAATATATGTATTTCAAAATTTCAAAATAAAAACTTATAATGAATATTTGATTTTTCCTAATCAGAACACCTTGATAATCTTGAAAAACTTTTATTTTCTTTTTTTTCCCCTCCCTTTTCCCCTCATTGATAGCATGTACATGTTTGATTATTTTCTCAAATTTTGGTCAAGTACATTTATATTTCATTCTATCAATGCCAGAATAAAATAATTTAAATATGGGTACATTGATAAGGCCCCCAGAAAATTTTGGAATGGATTATCTTTTGTCTTTAGCTTACTACAGAAATGAAGCTTTTGGTTCACTCATCTATTTTTTTTAATACACAAACCTCTTTTTTTTTCAAAATGCATGTTTTAAATATGGGACAAGTACCTTTTCTTATAGATTCTATTTGCTTCTCTCACACATTCAAACAAGGATTAAGACTACATATAGTATTTTGGGCAAGTATGATATGCCATCTTGACATTTGATTTAGTTATAAAGTGTCATGTTTATCTATAGTGCTGCAGAAGAAATTAGCAGTATATAATGAGCCACAGTGAATGTTAATGGAATTCCAAATGTTTTGATTTACAAGCCTGGTCCATAACTTCTCTTCTAATGATTAATAATATCCTACCTTTTTCCATATAGTTGTCATTAAAGGGGATCTCACAGCTCTTTCCACCAGGCATGGGCAGCTGTTGTCCTGCTTTGCCAGGATCTTGAGATTTAGTATATACACTTGATATAGAATGTGGTGAAAAAGAATGAACAGAAGGACTGATGTGCAATATAACTACTTTAAATGTTGAAATGACATTTTGGCTTATTTTAAAGAATGACAAGATGTACAGTAAATGACAACTGCAATATTCATCTAAATCATTATTAAAATTTAAGGATATCTATTTTCCCCATGATGTCTTTCAGATAAAAGAACTGTTAATCTGTGAATAATTCATTCATTTTACTGGCTTAATACTGTGCTTTTTCTTCCCTCTTCCCAACTTTTACATGCCTTAACTTTCTCATTGTTTTGTCTTTTCTGTCTTTTTCTCTCTTGATCATTAATTATACATATCCACACTAATATTATGTTGAGTTTGGAAATTATTTTCTGCACATGGCCCAGCTTATAGAGAGCACTAAAAAAGTGAAATGTGTGTAAAATGAGCTGTCCCTTTCAATAAAATGTAGTTTTTGATCATACCAGTACTGTATATCAATCCCACTCCAGTTGTTAGTATTGTTCCAGATGAAGCTCAATGTATCTGGTCTTAAAATCAGTAGAGTGAGTAATAAGAATGGTAACATGAGCTTAAGCTAAGTAATGACTTGGTTAACTGAGATGTTGTTTATCTCCGTTGCCATATTGCCAAAAGTTAGATTGGCAGAGGTAGTTGAGACAACATATCCCTGGTTTAATAGAATGTACTGCCAGCAAATCATTCTCTGCTAGATACTTTAGTATCTGCCCTGCTGTAAAGTTGCATAAATCTAGCAGGTTTTAAAGCAGACTGGAAATTCTTTCCCTTTCCTGAGCTTTTGAGGAAGACTTATGTATAATTTGAAAACTCTTATTTGTAAATTGAGGACTCAGACATGCAAGTATATTTACACTGTGTCACTTTTTCTGCCTTTCCTAGTTTTGAGATTTTCTGAGTTTATCCTCTTTAAAAATTGTGGATAATATGTAGTGAAGGTGTTCTTTCTTAATCACTGAAACAACGTATAAGAATTTATCCTTTCACTCTAAGAGCACAAGACCTCTTAACTCTTTGGCCATGCTCCTAGCATTTTTCTTCTTTTTAATGAGTTTGAGATAGATAAAATTGAGGATTGAGAAGAGTATGTTACTGTACCTAATATTAAGAAATTAAAACCTACATAAAACAAAGTGTTGGTATTACATCTTTACCAAAAGCATATGGAGGATTTGYGGAAAATTACAAAAAAGTTTTTATTATTTTCAAAGGACCACCTAAGAACTATAATTAATAATAAGATGTAATTTGAAGAGAAGGAGGGAAATCAATTTACTGCTGTCTTGGGAAGCAGAAAATTCTTCTGGCCAAAGCCCATCAGGTCATGACATGAAGTCATCTGAAACCCAAACATCACTGGCATATGCTTTTCAGAGAGACTGCAGAGAGTACAGATTACACACCTCCCAGTATTTAAAAAAAAAAAATAGAAAGAGAAGCTGATAAAATTGCTGTGGAAACGGCTATTTCACTGCAGATTATGTATTTTGGACAGGCAATTTTCTACTACTTGAAAATATAGATTTTGTCATGCATCTATGTCTCTCTTTTATCTTTAAAATCAGTTTGCTTTAACAGAATCAGACAATTATTAATTATTCGCCTGATGATTTGATCCCTCACTTCATTTTATAACCTTCTTGAACATGTTCAGCATTMAAAAAGGATTTTCTTTCGCTTGTCAACTTTTGGGTCTTGATCGTAGAAGAATTACTTTTTTACTTATCCTTACTCCTGTAAGCAGTCCAAGAAATAACATTGTGTAAGTATTCAGTATTGTAAAAATACAATATTATGTAAAAGTCTGATTGCTTGACTTCAAGAATGTGGAACTAGTGAAGAGATTTCAAAGGAGGGCAACAGAAATAACCCTCATATTCAGAAGCTCATACCACTGGAGATGTGGGAGGGAAAACTGGATTATGAACACTTAGCCCTCTAAATCCATCTTAAAGCTAGTTCTGTTTTGGTTCAGTCTTCATTTCAGAAGGCAGTTCTTGGAAAGTTTACAAATCTTCCAGTGGCTAGAAAGCTTATTCTGGTTTCTATTTTCAAAGTGCGCAAAGTTGATTAGATCCATTTTTGTTTCCTTGCTCTAATTCTTCCTTTAGCTTAAAGAATTCTCCTTTTCTTGATCTTTATAAGCTAAAATCAAATCTTGTCACATGCTCCTTCTTGGTAGGAGTTTGCCTTATTCATATTATCAAAGAGAAGCCTGAAGTCACTTGATCATTGTATAGGTTCTTACACAGGAAGCATTTTTTGATACATTTTGCTTTTTGATCTTGGTTATGACAGCATTATAGTATCTGTGGTTGGAAGTTCAAATTTGAGAAATCTGACCTCAAAATTAGATGGAATGTCCTAGTAAGAGAGGTTGTTAAATTTCAAAACAACTCACTAGAAGAGGTGATGGACTCACTGTCCTTTGGCAAGATGGAGTTTCTTCAGAAAAGATATGCTTTGATCCATTTTTTCAGATAAATGTTTGGCTTCTTTGTGTAGAGGAGATGAAGCTGTGACTGGTACTTTTTGGACTAAGAAGATATGAATGTCACCATCTTTTTACTCTCTATGTCTTGAGGTCTGAGTAGTTTATAAGAGTGCAATG
This sequence comes from Apteryx rowi, assembly GCF_003343035.1. Classification (NCBI taxonomy): domain Eukaryota; kingdom Metazoa; phylum Chordata; class Aves; order Apterygiformes; family Apterygidae; genus Apteryx; species Apteryx rowi. The sequence continues at coordinate 735,244 of NW_020450241.1, read as the reverse complement.
CTAGTATTCCTAACACAGCTATAAAGTACATTTATAGTAAAATCTCTCCCTGTCACTCCAGAGCAAGTGAAAAACCTCCATACTTTGAATAAGATTGAATAGTTTAAACTTTCTGAAAATCTTAAGCAAGCTTAGTCAGGATCCTATAATAGGAGGATGAAGAAAACTAGACTGCATTCATGACTAAGTGGATAATATCCAAGGGAAAGGGGGGAAAAATACTGGTTTGGATGAAAAAGAATGAGAGGAAAAGATCAAGAACAATCTCAGGGACATTTCTGGAGAGATTCATAGAACTACATTAGAATCTGATAAGGGGAAGACTTTGGATTTTTTGGTTCACATTCTCCATATTACAGTAATTTTCTGGAATTATATAGAATAATGGAAAACCTAAATATATTCTTTTTATTGTTTTGTATTTATAAAAGTCAAGTTAAAATTAAAAAGTTCTGAATCAGTTCTTTGAAGGCCATTTGAAGACCATTCTTTGAAGGGCACTTGAAATTTTTTCTGAACTACTTTGTCCTTTTCAACAATAGTTGAGTGATAGTTGAGCAGTAGGAGCAAGAGGTAATGTCCTAATGCTCCACCTCCAAAATGACACATGAAGTAGTGTTAGCTTGCAGAAGAAAAATGCAGTCTTTTCTGTAAGAAAAACAGTTTTTGCTTCAGCTAAGAAAAGTTCTAGATATTTGCATTTATTTAGAAAAAAGTAGATCCTTTATCCTATTGTAAAAATATCTAGAGAAAATGACCTGGTTTATGTCAGTAACAAAACAATGATCTCCTGTGCCTCCTTAGATATATTACTTAAATTATGCTCCCTTTGCTATAGAAATGAATATATCTTTATGAATAATGTTCCACATGCAAATTATTCACTAGCTCCTGCCATTTTTATGATACTGACAATGGGTTGTTTTTTAATGTGCCCTTTGCAAAGTGTAGTAAAGTGTATCCACAAGTGACTATGATTGAAGAAGAAAACATAGAAATCTTACAAGGAATAATGCATGGTCTTGAAGCAATGGCAATAACATATGCAAATTAAAAGATATGTTCCACAATGGCAGGCATAGCATTTCCCTTATCCTTTTAGGCCCAAATCTTCTTACTTTCATCTACTGGACAGAGTTTTGTTATTGTGATGGGTTTCTTGAAAATTATTTGTATAATTTGCAATATGTCATTTTGCTAAAATGAGATATTAACCATGAAAATATCAAACAGGACAACATGAGGCAAAGGGACAAGGAATGGAGAAAAAAGAAAGAAAGCATGTTTAGAAAAGTAGAACAACTAGACAACATTAAATGTGCATAAAAATGCAGAGAATAATTGAATGAAAACCATGAGAAGTCACTAAATACATGAAAATCTAAGTAAAGGAAGGGAACAGAAAAAAACAGAAATTCAGTAATAGAAGAAAGTAGAATTGATCATGTAATGACTGTGGAAAGGATGACAGCACTATTTGCAGAATTATTTCTGTTTCTATGCCAGCGTGCCCAGTACTTAATAGAATAGGAATTATGGTACTTGAGTAGTGTTTCCATATTACTCTGATGTAGGTTCACTGGTATCATATATATTACAGTTTGAAATTGTTAAATTTAAACAAATGATTCCAAATGGGAATCTATAGGATTTGTGCTTCAAGTTACATGCTGGTGATTTTGAGAATCACACTTTTCTCCTAAGGGTCACAGTGCCTGTAGAGCTGATCAGACTAACCCCTTGTCTAATTCCTCCCTTCACTTTACATGTGGCCTATTTTCCCGCTTAGTGTTCTGTACAACTTCATAAGAATGTATATCTCATAACAGATTTCTTCCTCTCATATCCTTTTGTCTTCATTTTTTTTTCAGATGATTTCACTACGTGACCCATCTTTCTTTTTCCACTTCCATCTCTTGCCTTTTTCTGCCTAAGCCTAGAATATCTGTTTGTTAGGGCAGCATTCTTTCATTGTTCAAGTCCCTTCTGAAAACTTACTTCAGTTGCAATATAAAGATTAACTAATATTAGCTATTGTCTAATGAATTCCTTCCCTAGACTTCTCAGTGTGTCTCTAGCATCTTTGATTGTCTTCAAGATTTTAAGTTCTTTTTAGATACAGATTGCCATTGTTCATTCTGTGCAGCTGCTAATGCTTCATGATTAAAGAAGTATATTAGACTTTGAGTGCTGGTTTCCATTTTCATGCAAGACACCCCATCTAGACAAGAGAATATATATACATATACATATATATATATATTAGTATGAGAACAGGAATTAGTTTTCTCATTTGTGATTGGCTAGTGGCACTGTAGAGTGATTTGTAAACCTGATTATACCTAGTGATTGATAATGGTTAATTTATTTTGAAGAGCACCATAAGACTAAAAGAAGAATAAGCCAACAAAAACATCACTTCATCATGTAGATAATTCACGTCCACTTTTTTTTTYACTTTCAGCTGTATTAAAACATTTTAGAAATAAAGTCCTTGAACAAAGAATATCATGGTGCTGATTCAAGGCTCTGTTTAGCTGAAAATTATTCATACTCAATAGAAATGACATTTTAGTTTTAGACTGCCAATGTGAACTTTATTAGTATGTCATTAATCATTGTCTTGGAGGTGACACCTGAGGAAAATGATTTAGTGGAGATTAGAGCACTCAAATGTAACACTGAAAATATCACATTTATTTCCAGTATCAATCAGTCAATGAAACACATATTAACAAAATTGACATTTATGTACATTTAGATCTGCTCATAACATAATGCACTGCTTTCTATTCAGGAGCACTTTTAATTTTTTTCACCTTTATTTGAGTTTATAGTTTAAATAAAAACCTACTATTACCAATTTATTTAATTTAAAATCTGTGTAATAAAATATGGTTGAGAGAAGATAGAGATTGGAAAGATGTTCCAAAGAAAAGCATTTGTTGGAAAAATAGGTATTAAAACAAAACGAAACAAACAAAAAAAACCCTTCACCCCTCCAGATTGGTGGTATAGCCATCATTCAGCTACAAAAATTTTTGCCTCTCTTCAGTTTGTTAGACTTTGCTAATGTTTTAATAATATAAAAAGCAGGTTTTATTCTGAGATGAAAAAATATCATTTAGGAATTATCCCATGAAACAGCTGTCATCAAAGTAAGGAAATATTGATTCTTATCTTTCAAAGAATAATCACTTTTGTATAGTTTATTCAAGTCATGTGACTTGGACTGAACAACAGAATTTCTCTCTCTCTCTMTATATATATATTCCTCTCTGTTATTAACACTGCTCTGTATTTCACCTTTGCCAGATTCACAGTGCCATAAACTTTTGGTTTCTAACTTAACATGTTTCTCCTAATTTTCCCTAGGAATTCATCCTTAAAACTGAAAAGAGAGAGAAAACAAACAAACAAAAACACAAACAAAAAAACAGTCTTTTATACAGGAGAAATATTCTAATTGTTTTTAGAGGAAGAGAGAATCGGCTTTTTCCTACTCTGTAGGCTTTTCAGTATTAAATACTGTCCTGATACAAATGAATAAATAAATAAATAAAAATCTGTTACTAAGAAATAAAATGTACCATTAGAATAATTTCTAACTTTCTGAACTGCAAATTAAAGAAATATATTTGGCAGTGATAGGACTTTTACAAATAAAGCTAGAAGTATTCAATATTATAGAAAGTTTGTGAATATTTTGGACAATTTTCTGTTAAGGATCAGATAGAAAAACAACTTTCATTACTATGAAAATGTAAGAACCTTAAAAAATAACAATGTGTTTTACTCTATTCTGAAAATTGTTTACCCCACCTTTTCACTCTCCCATGCACTAAGGTAGCAGGTAGAAACATAATTTCTCAAAAATGCCAGAGAAACATGTCTATAAATAATAGTATACACTAAATGTTGGAGGTGCATGCTCCACAGTTGTTATGATACAAAACTTGATTTTAGAAGCTTGACAATATTTAAAAACTTGATATGACGAGGAGCGTGGGAAAAGAAACTACACAAGTTTGATAGAAAATTAAGCTTAAAAGTGCATGTGTGTAAGAAATATATTTAAGCATATTAAAAGGACCCAGTAAGAAACAGGGGACTATATAATGCTGCTTCAGAGGGAAACCAAACCTGCTCATTTTCAAAACAAGTGGCTGCTATGGAATCTGTGAAATAAATATGATTCAGACCTTTTGCCATGCAGAGACAGTTCAAGAAAGTGAGAATGAATTGGTATCTATGACATCAATTTAAAAGACACAACCAAAAAAATAATATTACCCATCTAGTCTCTCTAGTCAATAAAACGAGCTCTGTGAAGCTCCCTGGAGTCCAGATATATTTGATTTGCTCAACTTAACAATACAAATTGTCTCCACACATCAGCAATCCACAACAGGGAGGAGTTTGAATAACTATAGCCACAAATCAAAAATTTATTTGAGAAATGAACATCTTTCTTCCCTAAAGATAGATCGGTGTCATCCTTAAGCCTGGTTTTCCTTATATTAGCAACAGTGGCATTATGAGAAACAAACATTTGTACCTCAATGAGGGTTTTGGGAGCAGGAGATATCTAGCAGAAAGACAATGTGAGAAAGTACAAGAAACTATAAAGGGAGATGAGTGATATAAGAACAAAGTCATTGGAGTAGGAGTTACAATCTGAAGTTTGATCTGAGCTGAGCCAAATACTTCCTAAATGACTTCAAAATGTGACATTCATTCCTGGCTTTAAAAGCACAGCATTCTTGTGCAGAGGCACCTCACAGCTGAGAACTGGAGATGTTTGAGGACCAGATGGGAGCAGGGTGCTCTTGGGGAAGAAGGAGCAGCAAGGTGGATTTAGTTGCTCATTGTTTCAACCAGGCATATGGCCCCCTTGTTTTGAATTCAGTCTTTAACCAGTCTGGAAGAGGCACAGTTGCTTCTGCTAACAGAAGTAATGCCCTTCCCTTTACAGCATGGTGGGGTCTTTCCATCAGTTCCAAAGAGCCGGTTGTGAACAACTGCTCTTCACTGAACTGTGCCTCGGTTTCCTCATCTGTTAAACGAGGACTATAAAGTCTGAAAAGCAGAATGTTCTTAAATAGAAGGTATTTTATGAACATACTATATAGCTCAGAATGAAATAAACTGAGATGCCCACGCAGGAAAAGTATAGTTTCTCCAAAGGTATGTGAAGATGCCAAAGGTATGTCATAACAGCCTCTTTGGGTCTATTTTTGAATCATTGTAGTAGTGCAGAATGATTATGAAGAAAACAAAACAAAACAAAAAAACCCCTTAACTTAAAGGTCTATCAAGTTTTGATGTAAACAATGGTATTTTAGCCAACATATGAGAATATACTCTAACAGAAGAGAGCACGTGCTACTATAGCCCAGAATCAACCCCTAGCCCAATAAAATGAATCAAGGATATCTCAAGGTACTACAAGCATTAATATTTAGCAGAACCTATTTTGCTTGAGATAAAGGTCAGGAATTCATTTACAATACCATTATCACAAATGTGAAATCTTGCATGGATGGAGACTCAAACAGCAGCTGGCTGCTATAGGTTGCTACAGCAACCTGCAAAGGTTGAAAACTAGGTTCAATGAAGTCAAAAGTCAAGAATGAAGTTAGAATAGACTTCTTTGTTCATTTTATGTTATTCTACTAGACTGGTTTATTCTTGATATTTTAAACACAATAAAACTGAATGTGGTTCATTTATCTGTGTATGATTCACTACAGGAATATTAATTGTTTAATATATTAAACTGTATTTTCTTATATGCAAGCTGTGGTAACTTGTTTTCTGATTTTAAAAGAAGAATGTAAGTTTTTATTAATATATTAGCGAATCAGTAATGAACAAGTTGCATGGCCTGTAACTATAAAATTCAGACATGGGAATAATAAATTAGCTTTTCAGTGAATATTGAAGTTAAATGCTGGTATGCAAAACAGAGATTATTTTGCCTTTGGGGTTTGTGACTTTTTCAATATTTAGAAAATTAGATAGCTCCCCTGTTCATCTGTGGACGAAGATGTGCTCCAGTACGGAGAGAAATGATTTTTATAGATGTGTTTGGCTGGCAGAAGGTCTCTTTTAAGCCTAAAAAGAAATATGTATTTTGAAAACAATTCCTACAGTTTGACACATTTAAACATTTTTAGAGAGAGAGTCTTTATTGAGGTCTGTTTAATCCAGTTAACTAAAATTCTGGTGAATTTAGACAGTTATATCACTAAATAGAGATGAACAACAAATGCTTTTTTTTTCCATAGTAGGTTGAAAAATCACATTCCACAAGCATTTCAGAAGTTCCTCAAACATACTTATTTTCATAAGGATGTTGTCTAGAAAAATTTAGCTCACCTCAGTCTTAGATGTTTTTTTCCAAATACAGTAAATATTGTTAATAGAGAGAGTGTACTGAAAGCATGGTGAAATGGCTTAGAGTCCCTTCTTTTCTTCGAGAGTTACTTTTCAGATAGTTGCTCAGTTCTCATTTGATTTTATTTTTCACAATGTAATTATTAAATATGACTCAATAATCTGCCATATTGTCATTGACCATTTTTCCTGTCTTCTCTATTTCCATGGCACGGAGAACAACTTTTACATCTGTCTTTTTATTCATTTGTGAAGCAATACCAATGACTCCTCACTATCCCCCCCTGTTCATCCATTGGTCTAAATGATGATTGATGCTTTCTATAATATAATAACTTATGAATATATTTTTTTGTTGCTTTCTGAAATCTGACATTGGTCCCTCTGTCTCAGCCAAGTTATAAAGGAAACACAAAAGGCTTATGAGGCAGCACAACAAATAACTAAAAGTATGGAATGCATATTAAGTGAATAAAAACATTAGGTTATAGTAGTAGGAGAAGAGATGTATAAAAGAACACAAATGTAAAAAAAATTGGAGAAGTCACTCGGTAAACTTTTCAGGCCCTGATTATTCACAGAATCACAGAATCACAGAATGGTTGAGGTTGGAAGGGACCTCTGCAGATCATCTAGTCCAACCCCCCTGCTCAAGCGGGGTCACCTAGAGCACCTTGCACAGCATCGTGTCCAAGCGGGTTTTGAATATCTCCAGAGAAGGAGACTCCACAACCTCCCTGGGAAACCTCTTCCAGTGCTCTGTCACCCTCACAGTGAAAAAGTATTTCCTCATGTTCAGATGGAACTGTCTGTGTTTCAGTTTGTGCCCGTTGCCTCGCGTCCTGTCACTGGGCACCACTGAAAAGAGTCTGGTCCCATCCTCTTGACACCCTCCCTTAAGATATTTGTATACATTAATAAGATCTCCTCTCAGCCTTCTCTTCTCTAGGCTAAACAGGCCCAGCTCTCTCAGCCTTTCCTCATAAGAGAGATGCTCCAGTCCCCTAATCATCTTTGTAGCCCTTCGCTGGACTTGCTCCAGTAGTGCCACATCCCTCTTGTACTGGGGAGCCCAGAACTGGACACAGTACTCCAGATGTGGCCTCAGCAGGGCTGAGTAGAGGGGGAGGATCCCCTCCCTCGACCTGCTGGCAACACTCTTCCTAATGCACCCCAGGATACCATTGGCCTTCTTGGCCACAAGGGCACATTGCTGGCTCATGGTCAGCTTGCAGTCCACCAGGATCCCCAGGTCCTTCTCCGCAGAGCAGAGTGGGGAGGAATAACCCTTTGCATCAGTACAGGCCGAGGTCTGAGCAGCTGGAGAGCAGCTTTGCAGAGAAGGGCCTGGAGGTCCTGATGGACAAGTTAGCCATGGGCCATCAGTTTCCTCATGGTGAAAGCCAATGGTATCCTTGGCTGCGTTAGGGAGAGCGTTGCAGCAGGTTGAGGAAGGTGATCCTTCCCTTCTACTCATCACTGGTGAGGCCACATCTGGAGTGCTGCGTCCAGTGCTGGGCTCCCCAATACAAGAAAGACATGGCCATACTGGCGTGAGTCCAGCAAAGGGCCACAAAGATGGTTAATGGACTGGGRCAGCTCTCTCATGAAGAGAGGCTGAGAGAGCTGGGGCTGTTCAACCTGGAGAAGAGAAGGTTCAGGGGATCTGATCAATATGTACAAATTCCTGGTGGGAGGATGTAAAGAAAACAGAGCCAGACTCTTCTCAGTGGTGCCCAGTGACAGGACAAGAGGCAACAGCCACAAATGGAAACACAGGAAATTCCATATGAACCTAAGAAAACACTTTTTCACTGTGAGGGTGTTCAAACCCTGGAAGAGGTTTCCCAGGGAGGTTGTAGAGTCTCCATCCTTGGAGATATATTTAAACTGTCCCAGCTAGACACAGTCCTGGGCAACCTGCTCTAGCTGACCCTGCAAAAGGATTGGACAAAGTGATCTCCAGAGGTCCCTTCCGACGAACTAGTCTGTGATTTTGGATTTCTGTGAAAACAAGCCAGCTCCTGTAAAACAATAGTATGATGATTTTTGCTATTATCTGTGAAATATACAGGGCACCTTCAAAATAAGATTCTGTATTTATGGAAAATGTGCAAAAATATATGACACACTCATCAAAGACATTCAAAGTTATAAGAAAGAAAAAATAAACAGAGCAAAAGAGAGCAAAAGTGGCACACCAAGCTTAAAAGTGGTATGACTGGTGAATTCTTGCTTTTTTGACTATTATTAATTATTAGCTTATTTTCAACCTGAATATAAATTCATTGTCCAGGTGAGATAGATTTAGAGCTGCTTGAACCACCTTCTCAGCAATTGTTCAAATCCTATGACAGTAATGGCTTAATCCCATATTTGTTTAGCAATACTGGAGAACAGTGACAAATTCAACTAAATTGGTCTAGTGTATTAAAGCTTTTTCTGTTTTTTTAAAAACAAGTCCTCTCCTCTTCACACTATATTTTTGTCTTCAAAATGATACATATTGAGGTTAGCGCTTTACTTTTAAATTCTTCACATGGTTCTTGCACTGGTAGCCCTTAATTAAAAATGTCTGGTTTTATACAGTTAAATCTGTGGGATAAAACCTTCTATATTGAGTAGATCTTTATAGTGGAAGTGGCAAGCAATTCTCACAGCACAGGCTGTGTCTCCTCCCCATTTCCATTCTCAAGTAGCTTTTTGTCTAGTGTGGGTCATTTGACCTCAGTGACTATAATTTTCTCTTACTAACTATTTGATTAGTCCTCCTGCTGATTTAAAATGATTCTTAGAAAAAACAAAAAAAAAGGTATTATATCACTGCAAGCCAGGCACAAATTGACCGAGGGTTTTATAGAAACTACTTTCTTTGCTGTGTTGAAACTTTAATTTTTTCAGCCATTTCAACCTCCACCATTTTTTTAAACTAGGGCATTTTTTCTCTAGAGTAAGCAAACTAATAGGGTATATTGAGGAATAGCATAAAAGGACACCTGTGCAGTAATGAGATAACAGAAGATCTCCCAAATGAATATAGAAAAGGAACATATTGCCTAACTAACCTCTCTACCTTTTTGAAAGAGGTAAGAAATGATGACAATGGTAGCTAAGAAGAGAGAATTTTGTAGGATTTTCTTAATCCTTTGGTAAATTATAGGAACACATTTTGCTTTGCTTTGGTAGAGGGAAATAGGACAAGGGGTAAAAAGCTGGTTTAAAATATCATATAAAGAACTTTTGGTATCAATAGGAAAGTTGCACTGTTCATTACTCAAGAACAAAGTAGGAAGTGGTACGTAGATGGAAGGAATATGCCAAATACATGATAGAAAGTCACTGTTCAAAGCTAACTATATATGTATTCCTCAGCAGAAAACTCAGTTAAGAACTTGTTGAATTTTCTGATGATTCAGAACTTTGAGAAAGTAGTTAATGAACAGTGCATACATCAAAAGAAGTTCAGGTAGATAAGACTCAACTGTATAATTGGCTTCACGCATGGCAAATGAAATCGAATATTGAAGAACTTAAGGTATTACACATACAATTTCAATAGTATAATAAGTAGAGAATGAATAGGACTGCACTGAAAGCAGGAGGTTTTGAAAAATGTCTGTAAATTAAAATGGATTGCAAAGACTAAGCCTAAAAATTGTACAGAATACTTGGCTGTATCTCATATAGACCATACTTGCACACAATAGTGAAAACCCTGCCATTTTTCACACAATGAAAATGCTTGTTAGAGAAGAAGCAAATGCCAATTCCAGTGCTGTAGTATAAAGATTGATACAATTTGGCAATACAGAGATTTTATTCAGATCTCTTATGCAATAATGCTCTAAATTTTAGGAGCCTGGGGTGAAATCTTGACGTTTAAGATGGTCAGGAGTATTGAAAATCTCAACTCTGATGCAGCAATAGAAAACTAAAACAAGCGGGCCACCAATTTTTGTAATTTCCTAACTTCAGTGAAGTCTGTGCAAAATTTGAAGGTTCCAAATGATGGTGTCATGTTATCATACTTTTCTAATTGTGCTAATTGTGCCTTTCAGAGAAAACCTTTGAGGCCATCCTCTGAAGATTCTTTAGTTCTCATAGGAAATCATGGTTTTATCAGAGGCTTGTTTGTTTTATGAATACTTCAGAGTTTTTCAGGGATCTGCTCTTGAATTTTGGATTTGAAGGAAGAAATTGAACTTGCCTTGGTAACTCACACATCAGAAGTGACAGGGTGTACTTGCTTCTTCATGGGTGTACCTGGTCAGCGTTTTTCCTATTTTCTTTGGCTGTCTTCTAGAGAATTGAATTGCAGAAGCTGAATCATAGGGAATAGCTTATCTTCTGTATTTGGTACACATACAAAATACATTCCAAAAGCATACAGACTGATGAATTAACTGTCAAGAACTTTATAATCGTGTTAAAAACTAATTAATCTTTTATACTTTACTTGCATATATATCATTATCATATTTATTACATTTATTTTGTTCATGTGTTAATGAGAGCTTTGTTATGTGTGTTTACATGATAYATTTTCAAGTTACATACTTTTAAATTATTTTTTAAAAATGATTATTTGTACATTCCCAAACTTTATACATTAAATAACTACTAAAATTTGTTATGTATAATAAAATTCAAGGTTTCAAGGAGAAATAGAGCCATTCCCATAAGAACACCTTGTTGAGATTAAATTATTGTATGTTCAGTCTGTTAACTGTAGAATATCAGTACCAGGAGCTGTGGAGCTTTCATATTTAACATCTTCACAATGTAATGAAATGGAATGGGGAAATGTTTCAACACTTTTTGAGTCCTTCTTATTTCAGAAGAAAGCAGAGATGATGCATGACTACATTACTGGAATTGTACCACACACATAATAAATGAAATCGTCTCAAGACAGGAAGAAGAAAACAAACTCTCTTGATAGCCTTCTTTGTCAGCGTGTTAAAAGATTATTTACGACTGAAATCAGGAATTGTTTTGGGACACCATACAGACCAGAAAAAGGTAAGTAAGTCCTTTGTGAAGGAAGGCATTTGCTTGAAGCACTGGGCCTTGCACTATAGACATCTGCTGTAAATTAGGGCTAAAGAAGCATTATTTTCCTAGAAAGAAATCTTAAGAGTCTGTCCAGCAGTATTTTACCTAAAACAAAAAAGATAGAAAGGTAAAAGTATTAGTTTTGCTTTCTGTTTGAAAAATCAAGGTAGCTATTCTTTTAACCAGGCCATGTAAACCCATTTTCAGTCTCGGTGGATTCAAATGAAACCTATAAAATCAGTTACATCTATAAATGATGATAATAATAGATGATCCTTCTGGTTCCTGTAATGCTCTCACCAGACAGACTGCATCTCCCCAGGGTATGTGGAATTCTAATCAAACATTTCAGAAGTGAAAGTAATGAATATTACTCTTTTTTAAGGAAAGAAAAATCCTATTTCTGGATACTTGCTTTCTAGGCTGAGTCAACACTTTACATTTGCTAATGAAGTGATTTGAAAACACCCTAGACTTTCTATCAACTAGGATGATTACATTCCAAATTACTTTTACTGAGGGAACCCATCTTCCATATATCTGTCATCTTTTTGGTCCGTGCAAGAAAATCATTATGCCAAATAACCTCTACGCGTGTGTGTGTGTGTGTGTGTGCACGCACATGTGCGTGCGTGCATGCACATGTGTATGTGCATGTGTTTGTGTATGCACACAAACATGCAAGTCTATGTGTATATATATAAACATGAATATGTCTGTGCATGCTTGTGTATATATATTAAATACATATATATATATATGGTTTTCATCTGAAATTACTCCTCACCTTGCCTGATGCTCTATAAAGATTTTGGAAGAAAGTCCTGGAAGGCAACTGGTAGATTGCTATAGCATCCCAACAACAAAAAGGCTGAAACCATAAAACTGTAGTATTGGTCTCCAATCAGAGAAGGAATAGCTCTGAGAGGCCTTGATCTTTCTAGAAAACAGGCATATACTGGCTTTAAAGCAGTCATAAAAGAACTATATGTGGTCTAATACATGCTATAGCTGAATGTCAAGAGGCGAGGCTGTACTGGCTCTTATTCTTGTGATTAAATGGCTTCAGCAGTGTGAGGTGGACAGAATACAAACATCAGGGAGACCCATGACATCACTAGAATGAATACAGGCAYAGGGTGAACCTTTTCTAAAAACTGTCTTACTACACAAAATAAGAAAATTTGGTCAGGAGAAGCCATATGAAACTCCTCAGTATCAATTAAAACTTTTCATTGAAAACAGGAAAGACCTAAAAAAAAATTCTGGGTTGAAAATTTTCAGTTAGGAGTTTTTCATTGCAAAGTTATCACTGGCAAAAGTTAAAAGAGAGTCAGTTGAAAAATAATCCCTGCCCGAATCAGAACGGACGAAGTCTTTTAAAGGAACTGAAATGTCTTCTGGCTGAAGAGGGTAGATCTCTGCTTGAGCTCATCAGAGCAGAATGCTGTAAAAAGAAATTTAATCTCACTGTTGTCAAACATTCTTTAGTTATTTGTTGATTTCCTGCCTTGTAAGCAGAGATGATTGAATAATGGATTTTTCATTGGCAAATTGAAAACATAAAAAAAGATGACTTTCTACCAAATAGAATGTTTTATTTGAAGTGAAATAATATATTCTAATAGATTAAAAAAAAGAGAGAGAGAGAGAGATTTACACAGACAATGTGTTGGATAAGTTACGGTGATTTTGCACAAGTAACAACTTTAAAGTGCTGTATATAGTTTAGTCTAAAAATTCTCTTTTGGAGTTATAGTTTTTAATTATTTTATTCTGGAAATTTTAATGTTTTTAAAACTGCTGGTTCAGATCAGTTTCATCAGCATTTAAAGAAGAAGTAATTATTTGTTTATATTTATTTTTTCTAGCCTCTATAAAAAATTCAGGAATACACTTCTATCTTCTGTTTGAGGATGTCTTTTTAAGAGGTGTGATGACTAGTTTTTATTCCAAGCAAATTGTTAACTGTGATCAGCAGAATTTCATCTTGAATGAATAGCACAATTTCAAATTTAATATAGATGAAATGAATTACAAAGTATTTCTGTAAACTACAAGGATTCTAAAGGGTTATTATACCAGTTGAACTTGATGTCATATTCTCCATCTGCTATGGCAGATGCTCCATTCCAATATGAATATTAAAGTCATTCTGAAAGCAATTTTCATAATTGTAAGAAACATTCAGAACATGAAATGAAGATGCTACAGTTTTTTTGATGATGTGTATGGTATCGTAACATATCTCACAGTAAATGTAAGAGTAATACATTACAGATGATTTTTAAGACTACAGTGGAAGATAGCTGTTGACAACTTCCTAACACTATTTTTAGCGCACATTTTTCCATTCAATCTACAATACAATACCTTGAAGTAAAATACTCTGTAATCAATGGGTTTTTTTGGCATTCTGCCATAAGTCTGTTGCGCCGCCTCAAATATATTTGTGTTAAAATAACCAGTCATAAACCTGTTCTAAAATTAGTTCAGAAAATAAGAGGAGAATACACAGGGAACCTTCCCCTTCCTGCACTGAGTACGGAAGGCATTTATAGCCTAGAAAGCATAGAATGTAAGAAATATGCAACACAATATGCCTAAGAGTACAAATAATAAGAGTGTAAGGGTTATTTCAGATATACTTTTATAACATCCAGTAATGATCTGTTCATAATTCACACATGGACACATGCGTTAGAACACTACACACTGTAGTTAACATTGTTTAGAAGATATCTAAAATTGATTTCTATAAGGTGCTGAAATGACATACTAATTTATGGCATCAATGAACTCTGAAAAACTAAGCTAAGCAAATAAAAAGGATTTAATATGTCCTTTTTGTTACATTTTGTTATAATTACTGATATCAAAGGGAAAAATGAGAAAAAAGGAGCTTGGATTTCTGACATTTTTGTGATACCTATTTTCATTCATGTTTTAGAAAAATTACACTTTTTGAAGTTCTTTCAAGAATAAAGGTCCCTTCTGGAGTACATGCCTTTCAAATAACCATTTTCTACACACATATCTTTGCAATTATTCTCTGATGTATTATCCTTGCCCAGAGGGTTTATGGACTCTCTTTCCTTGGAGATATTCAAAAGCCATCTGGACATAATCCTGTGTAATGTGCTCTAGGTGACCCTGCTTGAGCAGGGGGGTTGGACTAGATGATCTCCAGAGGTCCCTTCCAACCTCTGCGATCCTGTGATTCTGTGATGTAGGCTGTGGGTAGAACATATGAATGAATCTAATGACCATCACATGAACAGTAAAATGTGTCTCCCAGGAATGACCTTTTAGGCTGTAGGTCTACAACAACTGTGTCATGAATTCCTAGTGTTTCCAGCACTGTCAGCACTTTGACTTTCAAATCTGCTGCAGACATCCCTGGAGCTTCAGAAGTTTAGGTGGTAATAGTAATCTGAAAATTCTAACAAATATTAAAATTTTCAGAAGCATTTTGGACAGTATGGTAATCCTTATCATCTCAAAATTGCTGCTATATTTTTTTATCTTGCACAAATATAAATCTGATTGTTCGGCTTTGTTACTGATATTATAGATTCAGTAAAGATATAGATTCAGTAAAGACAGACATTCGTAATTCTAGAAGTGCCAAAGACTGTCCTGAGGTCGACATAACATTTGTCCAGGAGCATATTTATCTACCTCCTTTGATCTTACAACCAGGTGCAGATTTTTGTCAGTTTTATAAGGATGAGTTTCTTTCACCACTTCGGATTTCTCAAAGGAGTTGTAACTGTGTCTGCTGGTCTGGTCAGACCATAATAAGTTTAATTCAATATTTTTTCAGCTACTATTAAAAGCTTCAGGGACTTTCCTCAGAACACTGAGAAAAATAAAAGCAAGATAATCTATTCATTCAGTTTTATCCTAGGGCTCATCAGCTACCAATAGATTTAAAACTTTAGCTATGATGTTTACTATTCCCAACAAAGTCATTATGAGAATTATGGCAACTGTAGATTTTCCTGAAATCCACATATGTATTAATCCACTATATTGTTGATTCTGAACGATTGTTTACTAGCTTCAGAGCAATGACTTCTTGCTTTAATAATCCCCTGGAATCAGAACAGGCTTTTCTCAAGGTCTTTACGTGTGACCCTTTTAAACATTTATAGACTGTAATCCAGTCCTCTCTGATCCTCAAAAAAAGAAGAGTGAACATATTCAGCACTTGAAGCCTTTTCTAACAGAACTTCTAATCCTTGGATAAGCCTTGTAGCCCCTCCTGAACACTTTCTGTTCAAGACTGTACACAGCATTCCAAATGCGGTCTTATGATAAAATTGTGTAATGGAACCATTATATGTCTTCAATCACAACTAGCCCCTCTGTTGATGAACTTTTAGTTCTTGCTAGACTGTTTTGAATACACTCTGTGTGTTAGATTTCTACCATCACAAGACCATGCTGTTATTTTGTTTGTTACCCTCGTTACGTATCTCATTACAGCATTACTTTTTTCATGCTTATTAACCTAACCTGGGTATAATTAATTTCCTTCACCTCTACACCTGCAATCTTAGTGCACCTATAAGACATTTTCAACTCTTATCCCACCTTTGCACTATGTACAAAGATTGATATCACATCAGAATAAGACCTACATAACTTATGTTAAATTTTGCAGAATGCAGTTCTCTGTGAGATCAGTGATTAGTATAAACACCCTGCAGGCAAAAAGCTCCAAATTAAGGTAGGTATTCACAACTTCTTAATGGGTACCTGAAGATCCTCCATTGATAAGAATGTGGAAAATACTACCTAGTAACTTCAGTTAACTTTTCACTTTAGTCTAATAATGGCAAAGTAAAAATATTTCTTTTAACTATGCATTTACAATATGCTGTTACAACTCACTGTATTAATTTTCAGATGTATTATATGGCAAAAATAATAACTGTAGACTCATGACATGCTGTCTGTGAATGAAACTTACTTAAATTAAAAGTAAATTAAGGTCAAGAAGGAGGACCCAGGGAACTACAGGCCAGTCAGCCTCACCTGCATCCCTGGAAAGGTGATGGAGCAGCTCATCCTGGAGGCCATCTCCAAGCATGTGGAGGACAAGAAGGTGATCAGGAGTAGTCAGCATGGCTTCACCAAGGGGAAATCATGCCTAACCAATCTGATCGCCTTCTATGATGGAATGACTGCCTGGGTAGATGAGGGGAGAGCAGTGGATGTTGTCTACCTTGACTTCAGCAAGGCTTTTGACACTGTCTCCCATAACATCCTCATAGACAAGCTCAGGAAGTGTGGGCTAGCTGAGTGGACAGTGAGGTGGACTGAGAACTGGCTGAATGGCAGAGCTCAGAGGGTTGTGATCAGTGGCGCAGAGTCTAGTTGGAGGCCTGTAGCTAGTGGTGTCCCCCAGGGGTCAGTACTGGGTCCAGTCTTGTTCAACTTCTTCATCAGTGACCTGGATGAAGGGACAGAGTGCACCCTCAGCAAGTTTGCCAACGATACAAAACTGGGAGGAGTGGCTGATACACCAGAGGGCTGTGCTGCCATTCAGAGAGACCTGGCCAGGCTGGAGAGGTGGGCGGAGAGGAACCTCATGAAGTTCAACAAAGGCAAGTGCAGGGTCCTGCACCTGGGGAGGAATAACCCCATGCACCAGTACAGGCTGGGGGTTGACCTGCTGGAAAGCAGCTCTGCCGAGAAGGACCTGGGAGTGCTGGTGGACACCAAGTTAAGCATGTGGCAGCGATGTGCCCTTGTGGCCAAGAAGGCCAATGGTATCCTGGGGTGCATCAGGAAGAGTGTTGCCAGCAGGTCGAGGGAGGTGATTCTCCCCCTCTACTCAGCCCTGCTGAGGCCACATCTGGAGTACTGCATCCAGTTCTGGGCTCCCCAGTACAAGAGGGATGTGGCACTACTGGAGCAAGTCCAGCGAAGGGCTACAAAGATGATTAGGGGACTGGAGCATCTCTCTTATGAGGAAAGGCTGAGAGAGTTGGGCCTGTTTAGCCTGGAGAAGAGAAGGCTGAGAGGAGATCTTATCAACGTGTACAAGTATCTGAAGGGAAGGTGTCAAGAGGAAGGGGCCAGACTATTCTCAGTGGTGCCCAGCGACAGGACRYGAGGCAACGGGCACAAACTGAAACACAGACACTTCCATCTGAACATGAGGAAAAACTTTTTCACTGTGAGGGTGACAGAGCACTGGAACAGGTTGCCCAGAGAGGTTGTGGAGTCTCCTTCTCTGGAGATATTCAAAACCCGCTTGGACGCGATGCTGTGCAAGGTGCTCTAGGTGACCCTACTTGAGCAGGGGGGTTGGACTAGATGATCTGCAGAGGTCCATTCCAGCCTCAACCATTCTGTGATTCTGTGATTCTGTGATTCTGTGAAATTATTAAAGGAGGTTTATATATTGTGCTTTTTCGCATTTTTCATATGCATGACTTCTATAACTGAAGGTTTAGTTATCATCTTTTATTGATAATTGAATTTTGGCATATTTTCATTGTTTGTCTAATTACAGGATTCTAGTGCTGCATATTTTACTTGTATTCATTACAGAGGTGAAACACTGCTTTCAGGGAATGTGTGAAGAATATGCTACCGCACACAATAAAGTATTGAATTTTGATTTAAAATATATATATATATTTACTTTAGTAAAGAAAGCAAAGAAATGAAAAAACACATAGGAAATATTTTATAAAATAATTATAGTTGTCATGCCATCTGTTCTTGCTGACACTGAAGACTTCTGAACCAGGCTAAACATTTACTGAATGAGAATTTAGCTATGGCATCCAACTCTCGTGCTCTTTTTATAAAGATATTTTCCGTGGGTATCATATATTAAATGTCTGAAAGATGGAGAAAAAATAAAGATTTCACTACTAATGCTTGGGAAAAGACCTTGAATGACTTCCCTGGAGCAAATCCTCTTTCTCCAAAAAGAAATAGGAATTTGTGGTCAATGATTCTGTAAACTTGTTTGTTACTTCAACAGCTTTTAGAGGAAACATCTGTTACTGCTAAAGGTTGGTTTGAGTTTTTAAACTACTCCGCTTAAATTCTTTTTCTAACAAGACTGATGAAAGCTGAGTAAAAGTAATGTTCATTTGGGGTAGGCATCTGTTCAGTGGAAATTGGATTGTCTGTGGCAGGACACTGGCAGTTGCTAATGAGGTTCTGTCATAAAAGAGATGACTTACTTTTGAGTTAAAAAAAGTAAGTGATGATATGGTATTTTATTGCTATGACCTTAGGTATCTATATGCCAGGTTTCCATTGCTTATAAAGACATCATGATTTACAAAGCATAGTGGCATTCTCTGAGGGGAATTTCTGCTTGGGTTATGTAGTGAAGCTCTTGTACTTTGAAACCTCTGAGTAAATGCTTGTGATTCCTCCTACTTCTGTTCAGCTGATGACTGAGTGAAAATCTTAGATTAGTAAGGTGGAAATCTTAGATTAATGTTTCTGTTATTCATTGAGTTTAACATGAAAAAGAACTATTACTATAATCTTGCCTTTGTGCATCTTGTAGTGATAGAACTCCTATCCAGTAGTTTTTGGTATCAGGTCCTAAAGTCTCAAGGGAAAAATTTTCACAATTTCCATGCAGTTCACCTATATTTGGCACAAACAAACCAATATTAAAAGGAACCAGAATCACTGAGTTGTGTATAAAGCTAAACTACATGATTTTATTATTATAGTTCCAGCTCTTGATCATCTTTCTTATGTCAGATTTGAAATCTCAGTTGTGAGATTTAAGCAAGGTCCTGTGTGCTGCCTAAATACTGTCATTTCATGGTATGGTAGCTGTGATGAACACTAACATCTAACAGAAAAGGAGACTGTAGACTTGTAGCCCAGTAAATATGGTGTAGCCTATACAGTAACAAGCCACACAGGCTTTGTGTTAAGCTAACAATGAAGACCTTGTGAGGCTTTATCAGGGCTTGGGCTTCATGGAAGTTTGCTTAAGCTTGTTTAGCTGAACAACTGTTTTGTTCAATTGCGTGGTGTAACATCTATTGTTAAATGTCCTCTTTGTAAACAATAGATAACAACAAGAAGTAGTTATGCTGTGTAGAATGAACTATGTATGATCCTAGAGTAAAAACACAGTGTAGAGGAGTACAGGGGATTATAACAAAGGCTTTGAAAGTGTGGGCACAAGATATTATCAGAGGCCTGTAATGGTGTGCTCCTTTGCCCCCCGATGTGCTCTCTCCCCCTCAACCTGACAGCACGTATGCAGGAGCTAATTGAGTATGCCCCAACTAAGGTCCGTCTAGCATGCAAATATGACTACGAGTCAATCATCTCCCCCCCACCCCCCATAAATAGGGGGCAGCCCAGAGCCCACTGAGCTCTCTTGCGTGGCTGCGGGCTGCACTGCAGAACCTCCCCTTGAGCAGGGACGCCTCTCAAGGTTACTCCTCCGGGTTGAGAGAGATTCCTTACCCGCGACAGATCCTCGGTAAGTGATTAACAGCATGCTGAACTTTTGCAAACTTTGCGAAACTTTCCTGAGTTATATCTCTGATTAATTGAGCACATAATCCCTTAGACATAAACTGTTGACCAAGTCTGGGACTAGGACTGGATCCAGCTGCACCTAGGCTCCTCTCTGAAGGAATTTAGAAAGCAAGGGGGTCCTTTCCGAACCTTGTGACTCAATGGGAGGGTCTCCATTGCTCATTCATCTGACCCTGTCCTCCATGCAGTAAATAACTGAGTGAACCTTGCCAATCGAACCTCATTAAATTGTTCTTATTTACAATTGAACTTTATTAAGTCGCTGTCTTACTGCAATAAACGTAGTGCTGCTTCCCTCTTACGAGTGAAGTGCATCACTCCTTTTGTGACAAGGTCTTAAAGCTATAAACAAATGACCAGTGGTCAAATATCAGTTATTAAATAAATACATCCTTGGGAGCTGGGTAAAAACAGTTTTAGGCAGAACAAAGAACGGGTAGCTAACTTATGTAAAACATATCACATATAGCAAATTTGGAGGTATCATGGGATTGCAGACTAATGAAGAAAGAGCAAAGTGTAATGTATATTAGAAAATGTGTGAAGAAAAAATCCCTACCATCATCATCATACTCCTCCCAGAAGAGACTTATAATGCTGTTGACTCACTGTAATCTTCCCACCAGACTGAAGCCATCAATCTTAGGACCCAGAGGAGCAGTTGAAAGGTGAACATAATACCAAAGGGAAGAGGTAGACACTAGAAAGTGTATATAACAATTTTAACTGTATTATTATTGATACCTTTTCTGTAACAGTATTCTTCTCTCCCTTTTTCTGTAATAATTAAATCTGGTCTGAAAATAATTCTTTATTTAGACTATTCTCAGTTAGACTAGCAATAAATTCTTGTCTTTGTACGCAAGGTGTATTTCTTTAACCTACATAAACTGCCCAAGGTGAAGTGCAACAAACTGGTAAGAATTCAGACAACTTGAGAGGCAGTCTGGATGCAAAAAGAACCAGGACAGAGATAGAACTAGACAGGCTCAAACTAGAAATCTGTGATGACTGTACATACGTGGAAGTCTTTTAAAGAAGAATAGAACACTTTCCAGTATTCTAAGTGAGCTAAAGCTTCTCTTCACTGTATATATGAAATACGTCCTGTCTGGTAATATGTGTTATACAGCATTACATACAAAAATATTCTTAGAAAATGAACACATACAACAAATCCTACTGTAAGGTCATGACACAAGGAAAAGTCAGAATTCTCACACATCACAGACTTTTTTTTTATTTATAATTATAATTCAATCTAACATTTCATAGTTATCTGGAATAGCTGAAGTGTTTTCAGAAGGCTTAATGTACCTATTCCTATTGCCTTCTGTACATTGCTAGTCTACTCTTTTGCACATCGTTTGCAGTTTCCTAAGAGAATCAGATAACTGAAAAATTGGGAAATAGATTTTCAATACGTAAACTATTTTCTGTTCTCTTTAATTGCTTCATGACATTTTAATTTAAAGGTATTGGGTACTGTCTATCTAAACAGTGTAGTCTTTAGCCTACTGGAGCTAAATGCATAGGACAAAGAACTACTTACTCCCTGAAAAAAGGCTGAAACCACAGTGTTCATCTTGATAATAGCAATATAGCTGACTGACTCTCTCTTCCCAAAACTGAGTTGCACTCAGCTGTTCAAAGTGAATTAATTTTATTGTTCCTAAATCAAGCCAAAATCCCCAAAGCCAATTAAACATTTATTGAAAACTCTTCAATGAAACCCATTTAAAGGCACAGCCTACCATAAAAAGGTTAGATAATGGGTCTGGGTGCACTGAGCAACACAAGCAAATGTTGCAGATCCTGGTGATATCCAACAGCTGATTTACCACCTTGCAGTTCAGCCAGTTGGAGGGGATAACCCCATTTGGATTTAGTGAGGCACTGTTCAGACAATACACTGTACTAATCCGGAAATGAATAACCTCTTAGCAGGAGCAGACAAAGTGAAAGCTAGTGCAGTTCACAAACTAAATTGTTAATCACCATGTTTCAGTTTAGCCTAATATGGACTTTGAAGCGCAGTGACTGTGATTAAGACACACCCCATCTACCCAGGGTAAGTGCAGAATAAACTAGGGCTTTACGATACAATATAAAAGAATGTAACCAAAATGAACCCAAGCAGGATAGCATCATGACTATTAAGAATCCTTTTTTCATTTACATGTCCCAAAAAATTAAATTATTTTCAGTGTCAGAGAATAGTGGCTTACAAAGTAAGCCACTTCAGAAAATGTTTTTTTCCAGTTATATGAAAAAGACAAAATGATAATTCAGTCATGACGACAAACTTCAGTGATTTGCACTAATGATTTCTTGCTCCATTTTTCATTTGGTAAACTTCAATGGTCATGAAAATGAAGAATTGATATCTCATAGGCAGGCAAATAATTAGTACATGCAGATTGGTCCTTAGCAGTAAAGTCTTCTCTCATCACTTAATCAAGGCTCTGTCCTGGTAGGAATACCTTGACACTTGTTTTCCCTTAGGCTTTTTGGCAAATGTTGTGGCAATACTCATCGTATTTGAGGCAAATTGGAAACATCAAGGTAAAGTTTGAGACTTTTTAGTTCGTTTCATGAAATTTTTGAGTCACTGAGTCGTTATATATTAGCTACTTGTCAGCAGGCCTGAAGTAGTGTCATTACTAATGAATACTATAGCCACGCTTTGCCCAAAATGGTTGCCATACTTTCTTTGCCCAAGGACTAGGGCTAGGAACAACAGGCATATGTAATTTATGGCATTTGAAAGGGAGTGAAGGGAACAACAGAGTGCAATTCTAGTACCTAAATATACTGTTGATGCCCTAAGTTTCCTGTAGAGAATGACAAGTAATAGGACTATCCCGCTGATTGAGACATCTGGCCGCTTCCATATAGGTTTAGGAAACAGAACCAAGATTTCTTAATAGAAGGGAGAGGTCCAGGTATTTCTAACATTCCTCCTCTGATGTGTTACAAATTGTATATAGGGAGTCTACTCTAAAAGGAAATGCCCTCTGTGTATAACAATTAATAGAAATAAATATATAATTATAAAAACGTCATATTTTATAGTAGATTGTGAATGACCTCTGACAATTTTGACAGAGGTGTCTGAATGTACAGAAGATGACAGAAAATGAAGCAAAAGATATGAATCAAATCACTTCCATGTGAGAACTGGAGAAAGAGAGTCCTGAAACACAGTCTTTAGCTCCGCTTCACAATGTCTCTACAAATATAAATTACACAGGGAACTTCCCTCCCCATCCTCCAGAGAACTCTCCTATTGGAGAAAGTGAAATAATAATAGTAATATCAGAAGGTCTTCTCTTTTTCTGGAAGGGTTAACCAGATGCCACTCTAACTGATTTAATAAAGACTTAACAATTAACAGTCCTGCTGTTCTGATTTTTTTCCCCAATATAGTAGAGTTGCACTTAAACTTGTACTCAAGGATTACCARGTTTTCTCAATGCAATATCCACATATTAGACTGGCTGAACATAAATCACAGACTCTAAAGACTAAGACCTTCTGATTAGTTTTTTATTTTTCTGGCAATCTGCTTTTGCACTCTCAGTCTGTGAACACAATAGTCCTTTCTTTATGTTTTTGATGTAGTTTTCAAAAAAGAAAAAGAAGGAAACTCTGGGTATCAAACTATGCAGCACAACATTTTGAAGTTTAATAAAGAAACCAAAATCTAGTATAAGGGCATTCCAGCTGTAATAGTTATTCTGAGTTCAAAACACTTCTCTCCCTTTTCTTTTAACTTTTTGAGACCTTTAAATTACATCCAGGGATATACTCCATATTGATTAGAATCAGCAAAGACATTTTTTATACATCCACCGTTTAGGTGGACTGTTGAGAGGATAGAGAAGTGAGGAAAGACTAGAACAAAATAGAATTATTACATTCTAGGCTTTCAATGTGTTACATCTTCTGCACAGATGTTACTTTGGGCTTCCACTAATCTCAGAGTCCTCAAAAACATGGGTGGGAGCATTGTTCTCTTTCATATATTTTGGAGGGTCACTTTTCGTCCTATTCCATCCAAATTACCAATCCCATGTCAAATTTCATCAGTCTTTGTCAATATTTAGGATGCAAAAGAAAGTTAGGATCATGCCCTAAATGTATGGATATCTAAAAATAGGCTTTAAAAATGAGTAAAAAATTGTTTCTCTATATGTGGCTTTGGAAGCTTTATTAAACATGCCATCATAATGCCTTTCTTCAACAAAGATTCCAGATTTAATTTTGTTAAAAAGTTTTTAGTGTAAGGAGATATTTTTACTTTTATTACTGAACAAATTTTGGGGAAAAGGGTAATGAGTGGGTCATGACTAGACAGGTATAGCAATAACTTTTGCTTCTGGCCTTGACTCAAGGAGTACATTAGTGTTATAGTGCACTGGAGGTGTTTTCCTTGGAGTAAAGTTTCCTTGTATCCATACTTAGAGTTTTTCAGCTGCTACCTGTGAGTAAAACTGATCTGGTGGCACCAAGGTTGAAGTCACACTAGCACAGTGTCTGGAGTGCCTGCATGCAATGTGCATGCAAAATCATGTAATGTGTCATGCATGCACAGTGAACACCTTGGACTAGCAACAAGTGTGAACTTCCTTGCCAGAATAAAGGCAATGTGGACATATGAACCTGAAACCATAAGACGTTACAGCAAATCAAACCTCAGTGCTTTCTGAAGGATTCAGTAATTCCTAGTATGTTGGCTCAACTACATCGGCATAGACTCACAAAAAGTTTTGGACTACTTCAGTCCAAAATTTCAAGCTAATAAAACACTGCTCAACAGTTGCATGATCCTAAGACAAATAACCTGACTTCTGTTTCTGAGATGAAAGTTCCCTTGGGACTTGTATTTCATGCTGAGTTGGAAGCAAAATTACAGGATATATAAACACATAAGTAAAATCAACATGGTTGAAAGAAAAAAAAAAAAA